>NC_060161.1:21855519-21950731 GCF_021292245.1 Micropterus dolomieu | reverse complement strand
CTTTGTCAGACCCATCCGCCCTCCTACACTTCCACTTCTCCGGCTGTCCCTCTCCGGCTGAGTGGCTTGAGGTAGAGGAGGCGGGGGAGGGGGAGGGGTGATGGCAGGACGAGTTGGCGTTATTGTAGGAGGAGCAAGCGTAGGAGTTGTCGGAGCCTCCTCCATGATGATGTCTGTGATAGAGAAGACATATGGAGGGGTGTTAAAAGCGTTGAAGTGAGACTATGTAACTTTGGAAATGAACAAAAGACAGATTCTTCTTCTGAGAAATGAAAAGTTTAAATCATAAAAACGGCACTCAGTTCAAAACATTAATGAATTTTGTTGCTACAGCCTTACTTGGTCTGATATGACCGGTAGCTATTGGTGGCTAATGTTAAGATAGACAGCAGTAGATAAGACAGTACTGTGTTAGTTTGCTGACTCTAAGACTCTTCTGTTACACTACATTTTCACATTTAACATTATCCAGCAAAGGTTGTACAGTCTCACTTTAAAAAAAGAAGGAAGGTGTAGAACACATCTTTGGGTAAAGCAAAACAACAGACAGCAAGAGAGACGGCACAGAGAAACTCAAAAAAGGAAATGTCCAGGATAAACCAAGATGAGAAACAAAAAGCATAAACCAGATTACCTCCAATCTGTAGTTTTATCATGCGGCTACAGGTTTCTGCAAGATAATTCTTGAGATTTTTAAAGTAATAAAAACACTTTTTGAGTCAGTTTCTTTGCAAAATAAGAAAACAGTGTTACTGGTCAACATGAAAAGCAGGGCTCCAAAGAAAAGAAAAGATTTTGAGACTAAACTCAAAGTCGAGCCTTAATTATGGTGAAGGCCTTTAAATTACATCTAACACATGCAAGGACCTCCTCCTTTGCCATTTCAAAAGAAACAACCTGCTGAGTAGCACACACTAGATGGTTCAGAGAGTGTGAGTGTTGATGATTCCCACCTGACTCAGGAGGCTTCTTGTCTCCCACATGCACGATGGTGCTGCTGAAGCTACACTGGGACGTGACTGAGGCTACACTCTCTGCCTTTGTGGCCAAGGTCAGTGGGGGCAGAGAAGGTGGTTCACCTACGAGGCTAACTGAACCACCTGCAGAGACAACAAGTTCAACAAGTTCAGTTGCAGTCATGATCGCACACACCGGTTGGACTAGCACAGACAAAGACACACGGACAAGCATGCTTATTGGTGTGCTAGGAGGCTCTCATGAAGACAAATCAAATGATGCTGCATTAAAGAAAATCCATATTCAACAACAAGAATAAGATTCTATCAGTATTTTTGTTGGTAAATACAAAACTGGCAGAAAAGGAAAAACTGGAATAATGTGGGACTGAAATAAGTGGATCAGAGATGTGTGAGAGGCAAATGTCAGAGAAACACCTGGCTTATCCTACATTTAAAAAAATAAAAAATAAATCGGTTGTAAGATATTTTTAAAAAAGTACCGTTGTTGTTGCCGCTGGCCTCCTGCTGTTTGTCATCATCAGACGTGGAAGTGCAAGAGGAGGAGCCACACTTCCTTTTAACCGTGTTAGGAATGTTACAGCTGTCCAAGTACCTGCGTAGAGTCAGAGCGATGTCGCTGGATGAGTAATGAAGTAATAACCCCAAACAATGACTAGACAGAATGGCATTAGGCTTGCACACACACACACCTTATGATGCTGTCCAGACAGTTGATCTGCTGGTAGGAGTAGCCAGTAGGGGGATCCTGCTGTGCAAGCGGTGCAGGAACCAAAGCTTTGGGTGGTTTTGTCAGGTCAGCTATCAAGCCTCTGATTGGGTCACTAGTGACGGCTCTGACGGTTGCTGGGCCTGGATGAAGAGTAGTGAGGAACATTAAATACAAACTTTAGTTGACCTGGTTCTCTGCTTTTGTATTTCCAATTTCTCCTTCACACTTTACTCCTCTGTAACAGGCAAGCTTCTTTGACTAACTCTACTATACTGTCCTTTTATTTTACCTGTGCTGTTGTTTTTTCTTGGTAGTGGCCGGTTACGGGACTCAATAAACATCTGCTGTCCATTAGTCTTGACCATGTGAACGTCTTTACAGATCTGCTGGAACGTCATCTGGAGAAATAAAACAGAATCAGGCTTGTTAAAGAGACACGGCTGTGGATCATTTTCCATTTTCCTCATGGTGAACTAGCAAGATATTTAAGTGCAATGTAGCACGACTAAGGAAAAAGTCACATAAGTAGCCATCAGAATGTGATCAATTATGCTTTTTTCCTCTGCTGCGTTTCTCTACAAATCTTCTTACAGTATCTCTGTTATATGTGGAGAACACCCGTTGAGACTAAAATGTAGCTAGACCACTGGTAGCTAAGACTCACAGGTTTGTTCACAGCAACCGCGGCGTTGGCCTTGTCCATGGCGGGGCTGTTGCTGTCGCTGGACGAGCCGGCTGAGGCGCTGAGGTGCTGTTGGTGCGACCGCCGGGAGCCCCGCGAGCCGCTGGACCCGAGCGAGCTGTAGCCCTGAGAGCTGCCGCTGTGCACCGGCTGCACCAGCACCCGGTGGATCTGCTCGCTCAGCTGGACGACGTCGGGCGTTGTGACCCGACCCTCGCAGCCCTGCGGCGTCGTGAACACGTCTTCGTTCAGAGGGCTCCTGGAAATGGGGAATAACGTTGGAGCACCATTTAGCATAAGAGAAACGCCTCTCAGGGTTTGAGATTAGTTAACTACGCTATTACTAAATATGTAAACACTAAACATTTTATGCCGCTTTTCTTCACATCTCTCCAGCCTCACCTCAGGAATCTATTTATGTTTTGTTAAAGTGTGCACGTGTTTATCTGTGTTTATGAATGCTGTGGCGGGATTTTGTTTTTAAGTGAGCACAACAATAAGCTTACGTTCTGACTTTGTGGCGCCCTACGATGAACGCCACCTTGCGGCTCCAGGGGTTGACAAACGAAGACCAGCTGGTGTCGATGGTCAGATACTCCCCGCTGCGGGCGCACATCCTCAGGGGTGAATATTCAAACGGCTGCCCCGCAAACTGAAAGACTGAAGGGAGACAACAATGCAGACATATATGAGAATGAGGTGGAATAAAGACATTTATATGGACAAGATGCAAAAAATACTTTCATTTCAATAGTTCTGACTCAATGGTAAAACAAAACTAAGAAAATGCGTGTGTGAACAGCCGCTACAGTATGTTCAGACAGAGTTCAGTGCTAAATAGACTCACTCTTCTCATGTATAGCCAGCATCATGGGCCTGTCTTCAGGGTGGATGTAGAGCAGGGTGGGGGTTCCCACCAAGTCCTGAGGCAGGTAGCCCAACAAAGGCACCGCCCTGCAAACACAATATATTCACACACTGTTAACACGGCAAACGTTTCATTACTGTTCTAGAGCTGTACACAGATCAGTTTACAACTACGGTCATAAAGACTTAAAATCATATAAGCATTGAGCCAATTTACTGCATAATGATTTACTAATTTAATTTTCTGTTTACGTTGGCTTCCATTATTCTGGCTGTCCCTAATCTGGTATAATTCGATCATTTCAATCGTTTCAAAACGGTGTGGCCAGAAGGCAACACAGCGGACACCGTGGTATCAAAAGGCTGGATCACTGACCTCTCGTCAACTTCCTGGAAGAGGCAGCTGGGTGTGTGACTGGTGGTGAAGATCCTCTTGTCTGCAGGGATACGAGGAGCTGAGAGGACACAGAGGACACAGATCCAACAGATTAAAAGCATGTTTTGAGTGCTAAGCCCAAAAAGACATTTTATATGATAAAAGTTTATTTGCAATTCTGAAAGGCATCCAATCGTATAACCCATATTCAAAGGATTATGGTATTCCAAAGCAAAGCAGTCAGTCATCAGTTCTAAGTGTATGTTCAACCAGTTTAAATTATACAATAGGTAAAGTTCATAATTATGTGTCCGCCTGCTACGTGAAAGAATAATCTCCTCTTGATACTCAGATAAGTCAAGTCAGATTGCCTGGGTTACTCTGACACAACATTATCAACGCTGCACAGCCACAACGACAAACATGGCAAGGAGCACTACTTTATGACAGCGCTGGCTTTCTCAGTTCTTTTCTCTGTCTCAATAATAACAGACTACTGCTCAGTTTGAGCAGGAAGGGACTTCACGGCTCCGCCGTTTTATAACTTAATGAGGGTGAACATGTGTGTTAACTTGACATGACACATCACTGTCGCTCCGAGGGTCTTGGGACAGAGGGTGTTATATGCTGTACAGATCGTAAAGTCAGGTGTCCCTTCGCTCACGTGAATACAGATGGCAGTAATATGACAAATACCCTCGTATCCAGAGTGGACCCTCTCTGCGATGAGCAGGCAGCAGGGCTGTGGCTCCGCGAGATCCGAGTCCCTGATGGTGAGCTGGTAGGGCGTGAGGCGAAAGGGGTAGTAGCGCATCTCGCGGCCCTGCGTCCGGTCGGCACTGATTCGACAGAACATGGACTTCTCCTGAGTGCAATCGACCGGAGAGGCTGGGAGGAAAGACAGTTGGAAGAAGAGTCAGTGCGAGAACATAGAATACATACATTTTAGCTGATTGGATTATGTGAAACCTTCTTCAGTGCCATCATTTCCCTGATTCTCTCTGACTCAGCTCACCTGATCCGATGCAAGAGGCCCAGTTAGGCAGGCGGCAGGGCGCTGTGCCGCTGTAGAAAGTGCTGACGTCCTGCGGGGCCAGAAGATCCGAAAACATGGTCCCTTGGAGACACTCGGGCTTACAGCGTAGCAGGGATGAGCCCTGGGGCGACACGTATATGACTTTCCCCGACAAGAATGACACGGCCATGGTGAACGTGTCCTGAAGGAAAAAAAAAAAAAAAGGAAGGAAGAGATATTTAGTGAGACGTTTCCAATGAGATGGGTGTTTGGACACGGTTGTGTTTGGCTGCTCGGTGGTGTAAATTTTTGTTACCAAGTTAAGAAGGTGTGAAGAGGGTTTTTTTCTGAACACAAGCCAAGCACAAGCTCCTTGTAAAAATAGGGTTTGTTTTTTTTGTTTTTTTAAAGCTAGGGCTGGCAAAATGAAATGAAATGGATGAAGTATTTTTCAGCTTATCACAGTTCACTACAAAGCTTGCAGCAAATTAAATGCAGCATTGATTAATCAGGATCAATGTGTGTTATTCAGAACTCTTTGTGGCATTCAGGGCCACGTGATTGAACCAATGTTCCTTTGCATTCAGTTACATTTTATACCCGAGGGTGAAAAAGTAATAAAATGATAATATCCATGGCTCACTAACCGCAGTAATAAGATACTTGTATTAAAAGTTTCTCAAACACCAATCTAAGACAGTGGTGGTACTTTAAATGAAAAAATAAAATAAAACTGTTTAAACTTACAGTGTTTTTGAGGGCGTATTCTGAGGTGATGTTGTCCAGCTCCTCGATTGTGAAGGTAGACAAGTCCAGACTGCAGCCATGACACTCCTCTACACTCCACTGATGATAGTACTCCTTGTTGGCTGGAAACGTTCAAAATAAAATAAAAATCAGTCCGGGTGTGAATATACCTCAAGATAGAATTACACATTGCAGTGAACTTTATGTATGCAGAAAAAAAACAAGCACCAAAGCCTGAAGAAAGAGGTAGCTGCTTAAAATTCATCACTAACCAGAAATAAAAAAGGCTAAATGGTCAGGTTAAAGGAAGATACGAACAAAAACACCTCGCTCACCTCGGACTTGTTTGACACACTGAAGTGCGTATTTGAGTGCATTTAGAGTGCTGGCATGGCCCTTGGCTTTGCGCTCAGTTGGTAGGCGGAGCTTCAGCTCCTTGATGGCCTTCATAAGCTCTTTCTGGGACTGGACCCGCGCCGACTGGTTGCTGCTGCAGCCAGAGGTGGAGGGGGGGTCGTGCTCCGAGCTGGTCGACAGCAGACTGTAGGCCAGGGAGCTGCTGGGAGGCGAGAGGCTCTGGGAGTTGGAGCTGGGAAAAGAAGAGACGGTTAAGATCACAGTGAACGACCATGTTGCACACAGATGAAGTGACATGTATGACATGTGACACTGCGCATGCAGTCACATGTCAAGGGCATCTGTCTCAATGTTATGTTAAGTCCTTCTCCTCTTACCTCTTGTTGCTCTCAGTGGTTTCCAGCATCATGCCGGAGTCCTTGCCATTTGATGAGCTGTGGGAGCTGCGTGTGGACTGGCGTCCGCGTGGGCTGTTCTCTCTCTCCATCCCGCTCTCGCTTTCCCTCTCCCCGGAGTCATTCCCGCTGGAGAGTCCGTCCATATCATCGGAGTTGGGCCCTCTTCGGCCTCTGGACGAACTTCCGGATCCCGACCCTTGGCCGGGAGATGAGCCGCCTCCGGCTCCACGCCCCTGCTCCTGAGTGGGATCATTGGCGCCAGACTGACCACCGCTAGTCTCCGGCGAGTTTAACCCTTCTGACTCCGCTTCATGGTTGTTGTCTTTCTCTTCTGCCCTCGCCACTCGCCCCCGAGTGCTGCTGCTGGGCGCAGATTTAGGGTTGTCATAACTCATACTAGAGTAGGATGAGGCTGGAACAGCTTTGATTAAGGTGCCAGCCAAGGCAAAAAAAATAAGAAGGACTTTAATTTAAGTGGGACTACTATGTACACACAGGTGAATCATAGTTGTTGTTGGTTGTTTAAAAGAACTAAGGAGAGAAATTCATTGTTTCTTCACCAAGGAAAGCAGGGAAATGAAAAAATGAGTTTTGGGCTGTGAGCCCTTCTTTGAGGGTTTTCAAAGGGTGCAGATCTTCAATACTGCAAATGAGCAACAAGCAAATGCCGCCTTTCCAAAAATCGCGGCAATTATCTTTTATTATCTTGAGAAAACGTGTCACTCAAAGAATGCAGACAAGAGATGAATCTCTGCTTATGAAACCGCCTTGGCAGAAGTGCTCCAACAGATGGGACGAGAGATTGTGAGGGAGCGTGACAAAAACAGCTCTTGGTGAAAGCAAGAGAAAAAAAAACAACAACTCTTCGCTCCGTATCTGGTCTTCTCGCCTCTTCGGAGATGTGTTGCTCTAGGTGCTAAAGGCCACCTGAGAGGAGAGAAAGAGAGAGAGAAGGAATCATGTTAGCTGCGGGATAACAAAAACGCTTGTCATGGTGTTGCCAGCAATCTCCTGAGGAGAATAGCTACGGAAAAGAAAACAAAAAAGTAACGCTTGTCATGAGTTTATCATGTTGGCCACAAAGAAGGATTCAAATGTTTTCACTGAGTGTACATGTATCAGGAGAGCCTGTGGCTGTTGCCCAGCTGTTGGCCTTTTACCCAGATTATCCAGAAAAAAAACCAATCACCCCATCTTGAGAACAGACGGACAATAATCTCCTATACCTATTTGCATGCAGCAAGTGCGTATGAATGCATCTGATTATAGAACAGGTGAACATGCCCTAATTACAAGGGACATTTGTTGGTCGTCATAGTTAAGTCCTCTTTTACCCAAAGGCCGGTCAAAACAAACCCAACACCAGGAGGCTAAACAAAGCTCACCATCAGAGGGTTGTTATAAATTAAGGTTTGCATGTCAATAAGTACCTCCACGTTTATATATGGCCACCACCTACGCAAGTTAAAGTCTACGGCTATTTATTCCTTGGACAAGGGAGATGCCACATAATCTTTTAAGCCCTGCAGAGGCAACCAGAAGAAGACACAGGCCAGTCCTCAGTCGTCAAGGCTTTCAATTTTATGCACCTAGCGGCACCACCTTTACCCCCTTTACCTCCCACCCCCACCCTCCCGGCACGTAGTGACGCTTTAGATGCAGATTTTGTTCAGGACAAGTTTAACTGCACTGACTGATTCCTATTCTGACGCAACCGCCCAATACGCCCACGTTTGACAGGTTCAGAGATCTGACAAGAAGGTAACAGGTGCAAACGGCTAATGACAAATGTAACTCATCACACGTAAATACCTAAAGCAAAACAAAACGTAACAGCACTGGAGGGGAAAGAGGTGAACAACTGCAGGTGTTTCAGTTCAACAAATTCATGTGACGCTGCCTCGGTGCAACTAAGCTGCCTCGCATCATGGAAATGCTAATCACCATTATGTTTGGTCAGATGGATGAGGCACACTGGCACATGACAAACTCAAGGGTGCGCTGCGGAAGAACTGGGTGGGGGAGAGAAGGAGCAATTATGATCTGGGAATATGCAAGCAGGGTGTGAGTGGGCGTCGAGGCAGGCTGGCATCCATGCAAACTTCTGCGGGTGACACATGGCTCAGGGGGGAGGTGGTAGTAGGGATCTGTGCTCAGGGTGCTAACCACCCAGCCTAAGTCAACTATAGTGGGCCATTTGCTTAAGACACTAAAGTAAAATTTCTGCACGGCTGCTGAAACCAATCCCAGCATGCGTCAGGTGACGAGCAGGCTTGAGGACAAATTCTCACCTACAGGTAGTTTAGAGTTTCACTTGACGTGCATGTAAACTCTACGCTGCCATGCCCTAATCAGCCAGGTCAGGTCTGAGCCCATGACTGAGATAACGGGGCTAGCCACTGAGCCGCCCACTCGCTCAAATCATTCACAGGAAATGCACTCAGTAAGACCACTCTGTGATTATGAAACACAGAGTCTATCTTAGTGTGGAGAAAGAATGTGGAAAGTGGCTTACTGACTACACGATGCTCAGCGCTGCCTCGTTCTCTGGCCAACATGCATGCTACTTTGTGAAGATGTTTTTCAGTACGCTCCTCAACTCAGCACACATGACTCAAAGTTTCTGAAATGTCAGCTTTCATGTCAGCTTCTGTAACTGAACTATGGGAAGAAATGCATGTAGCGAGTGACACAGTGGGAAAACATTTGCCCCAGAGACCTGGGTCTCTGTGACACCTCCTGCTTGGTGAGGTTTTATTACTCTTCTGTTAGCTCTGTCACCTTTGCACTTCAAATGAAGCCTATACGGCGAAAGAATTCAAGGTTGTGTTGCGATGTGATCTCCCAGCTGGCAAAAATGTCAAACATTTCCTAGTTCCAGTTTGTCACTGCACAGTAAGGAAAAAGAAAAAGCGTAAACAGTCTTTGGGTTTTGAGATGTTTTAAATGTTGTCTGAAATGTAACTGTGGACGTCTAATGGCTACATTTCACTATTTTCAGACATTTAATAGACTAAATGATTAAGTAATACTCAAAACGACCATTAGTTGCAGCTCTACTCTGCTCAGTATTTATTCATCAGAACCCTGACATCAATTCCTTTTTTAGGGCTGAGAGCAGAACAGTTTTGTTGGAGACTAGTTTTTATTATACCTGTCAGTGTCCAGTAACTTCACCTGCGTTAGTGGAGGCACACTCTCCAGGCCAAAAACTAGCACCATGATGCAACTAAAAATCTATTACACATGTCATGCACACCATTCACATCACCTTGGCCTCTGGGAAACACTGATGGACTCTTTTCCCCTATATTGTGACATTTCACTAAGCAATACATTGATTTGTCTAGGAAATAACTAGCAGATTGATCAATAGCAGAAACAATCAGTATACAGCCTAAGAGCATTGAGCACATGACAGGATATCATGTCTGTATAAAAGTACTAAGTCAAAAAAAGACAGACACGCCTGAACAAAACAAGACAATGTGAAACACTTCCCTACTGCTCTGTGCAGACGGAGGCTGCAGGAAGGTGTGGCGTGGCTCCCTGGGTGAAATTGCCATCACAACGCCCCACAACGCGACATGTTTTTATGATTCATCCACTGTTACAGGAAAAAGTAGTACCGTTTCATTTCCGTCGCCGGCCTGAGCATCCGAGGCAATTGTCCCGTTTATAATTAACCGTGCTTGCGCAGCAGCTCTGCGCAGCCTCGCTTTCCCTGCGTACACACCGCTGCACGTGTATGCGGCCGTGCTTTCCGCGAACCCAGCCGGCTGCTGATTGGTCGGCTCGCCGGACCAATGAGAGAGCGAGCCCAGTAGAGGCTGCGCCGTCTGCGACGGGGGACTCTGGCTCCTGTAAAGCCGCCTGGCAGAGACTGGTCTCAGCTCTGCCTCGAGGTTTTTTCTTCTCAAATATGTGAGTGAGGGGCAGGTGCGCCAGCTGATTCAGGACCAGGGCCTGTGAGAGACCGGGCACTCTGTCTACTGTACATATACGAGACACCACCCTTACATGCGAGGGGGGGTGGGGTGAGGGGTACATAAAACTGGCCTATCTCTTCACACCGTGGCCACATGACTTCTTAAAGGGGGTAGAAAGAATTACATAACATTAAGTTATTACACTTTTATAAACAAAGGGTTACACTACATTACAGGCTAAATGCCTATATGTGATTTTCTTTGCCTTTGTTGTACTTCCTTAAGTATACCATGCCAACAACAACATTTTAATGATTTATAAAACTGAAATTTGAAACAATATTTAAGCCTCACCCAATGTCTTACAATACAATTACTCTAAAGTCTAAGTTTGTTAAATGAACTTCTGTGGCACCATTAAAGGAGGGGATTGTTGGATGCCTCAGGATCAAAAAATAAAAAAAACCTGGATACAGCCACAATCTCTGCCATGGGTGGGTGGATTAAATCCTCCACCAACTGGCATATGTTTGCTGATTTTAAAAACATGCAGATTGTGAAGTGAAGTGAAATCAAGTTGACGGTCTAATCAGCAGTTTCTACCTCTGAATATGCTCCAACCTTCCTCTGTTGCTCCACTGCTGCTGAGCCCCCCTCTGTTCATAATCTTCCAACTGGGTTATTGTAACATTAAGTTTTAACAACTTGGATTATGTGCAAAGCTCTGCAGCTTGGACGCTCACTCGCACTGGCATTTGTGAGCAGACCACAACCAGCACTATCCAGTTATTGGTTCTTCCTGTATTCCAGAATTTTTTGGGGCGGGTAATATTGCAACCTTACACCATGTTCACATTTCATGCACACTATTTGCCAACTTTCTCTGTCTCACTGAATCTAGCTGTAACAAGTAAGCAGCTTATTCTGTCCCTTGATCTTCGACTAATGGCAGTAGGCTCATGTTGTGACACAAATGTTCATTGTTTCGGCTAAAACTACCCACAACCATAAAAAAAAGACTTTAGTAATTGCATTCTGCTACCTTAGTTTTGGTGTTCAGCAAAGTTATAGGTGTAATAAAAACAAAAACTATTACTATCCCGACCAGTAAAATGTTTTAAAGAATCATGTCCCACCCTTCTATGAAATAATATTGTCTCTCTGTAGCTGATCCCTAAAAATGTGTTCCCCAATAAATATAACACATTATGGAGACAAAATGCTTTTCACAAGACTTTTTATGAAGACCTAAACAGGGGGAGACATCGTATAACAAAAAAAAGATAACCAGAACAGCGTAAATCCACTATCCAGATTAATTTAACATGATAAAGAATGCAATCTGGTTAGCCTGCCAGCAGACTCATCTCTTGACACAGTAAAATGAAGGATGAAACACCAAATATTCCATTTGTGTATCAAAATCACAGTAATATGACAGTAATCATGACAGTAGTCATGCTAAAAACATCGTAGGAGTTGTACAACAGACTAGGACCTCTTTGAATTCCAAATCCTGCAACCAAATATGGGATTAATCATTTTAAATTGCAAGACAGACGACCCCCACTCCCCACTTATTACTATTTCCCAGCAGCCGTGGTAAGTGTGGTATCCCTGATTATTTTATTGTCGTCTCTGAACATCAAGGACACACACACACACACACCCTCTATCACCAAGCTCCCTGTCCTCCTTAGCTTTAAGCTTTTTGTTTTTCACCCGTTTAGTTCAGTTTATAGTGGAAAAGAGATTAATGGGAAACACTGTGTGACTTTCTGAAGGCACAAACAATGCGCCCTTGAAGCCAAAACAGGAGGCACACTGAACTTTACCAATGAAAGCCCAGACCTGCTGGTTGTACACTCATTCTCACTTAAAAAGTATAGTTGTGATGGAAACTATACACTGTTCACTTGTCCCGTCTCCGACATACATGTGATCACACAGATTAATTGTGGATCACACCACCTTCGCCGATGCCAGCCATCTCACCTCTTCAGTCATAAATCTGCTGATAACTGCTGCTGTGATAACTGCTCACTAGTGTCAACACTGTCAAGTTTGATTTGCATATGCATAAACTTGAAGAGTCATCTTTATGATGCACACCCACAACTCTTAGAGGGTCACACTTTGGGAGAGGAAGACCTCCTTTTTATCTTCCTTTTACAGCCTTGTCCAAGACATTCCTTTGCAAATCTTTTGGATGTTGATGTGCAGCTGCTATGCACGCTCATGCACTCAGTAGGGTGAGATATCTGCAGGAACCTGCAGGGTTGCATCTGCACAGATTCCTATAAGCTATTGTGCCACATATTTTCTGTAAAGCAGAATATATACCACACGGAGCGTCTATAGTGCTGCATGGACATTCTACGTACTTTTCTCACAAATGCCACTGAATGGTGTACATCACAAGAGGACGGTGTTTGGATGCCTACTTGTCACTCTCTAGGTGCAAAAACACACGTATTCAAAGTGGTCGGCTGAGAGCACACTAAAGGCCAACACAGGTAACGTTACAACATGTCATCAGCAGTCCAGACCCAGTCAGAGGTGGGGGGACAGAGGAGTGCAGGGATGCAGCATGTCTAGGTGATGTGCAGCTACTGCAGTAAACGCATTAGCGCAACAGTTGTCAATCACGGGACATCATTTGATTGGCTAGAGGCATGCAATTTGTACAAAGGCACATCATGTGCATATTAGGAGGAGTCATTAGAGGAAATCCCTTTCTGTTAGATGAACAGTTTAAACTGGTGTGATTACAATATGAAAACATTTGCTGTGGATCAAACGTGGCGTGCCAGACTTATACATTTAACAATAATAATAATAATAATAATAATAGGGTAAATAATGTCATGTTTTTGACGTTTATGTTTGATAGCCAAAACAAAACATGTTTAATGTAATCTGTAGCGAGCTTAAGGTAAATACTGTAACGTTACAGTAAGGACCTGTCACGCTGGATTTTAAAGCCCTGATTGTGCAATGTCTAACACACAGGAACCAAAACTGATCAATTCACTTAATAATAATAATAATAATAATAATAATAATAATAAAAGACGAACACTAATAGTTGTGAGGTCTCTAGATATTTAGTAGTGTTGAATTCTTGTTCCTCAAAAGAAGTAACAACGTTAATAAATGCTTTCTTATTTGTAGTGTCTGTTTGCACGACGCAACATTTAAGGGTTAAAACAGAGCACAAGTTTTACCTGTATATGGTGACAATTCCGTCAAAAGGTTTTTAGCTCATATTAAACTACACGAAGGCTATAATAGGAGGCAGTTGAATAAAGGTTGCAGTTTGTATCGTTAAGGACACACTGGTGCAGTGATAGCGCGGGGTAACTTAACGTTAGCATGCTAGCGACAAAGCAACAGCTACAGACAAAACAAGCCCGAGCAGCTTACCTTAGATATGCTTCACGATGACAAAAGGCTTTTAAATTCCCACGATGAGGTACTGAAAAGTCTCAACGAAAGCGCACAGATCCCGTCAGCGTCGACTGTCTTTGCTTAGCGATCTGTATTTGCTCTCCAGACATTTCGGTTCGCCCCTCCAACGGTAGTTTACACGCAGGGATACACGTGCCGGTGCGTGGTCAGGCAAGTAATATTGAACCTGCCACCGTGATTGGTCAGAATGAGGCGATTTCCCCGCCTGAGACACGCCCACTTTGCGTTTTGATAGGCTGGGAGGGGCGGGGCTAGTGGCACGGGGCTCGGTGGTCACGTTGCAGTGTGACTGCTCCTGAGTTCACTTCTAAACATACTGGAACATTGGAGGGCGTGGCGCGAGCCCACACTAGATGTGGCCTACTTGGGCTGGCCGTAATACGTGTAGTAGCCTCGCAATGACATTTAATGTTATTATAGTTCTACAGTTTCAGTGGCGTTCCTTTGTGGTCTAAACCTAGTAGGCTAATGTTAAGTGTCGATCTTCCTCATCAACCCTGATGACTACTGTCATTGCACTGATTGTGAATGATTGTAAAGAATTTGATTTGTTTAACTGTTGTAAATGATTTGTTAATTACTGTTTGACTTTTAAATTTATATTTCTGTTATTTGTTTTGTCTTATATTTACCGTGGGCCATAGGAGAAACGCAATTTGAATCGTCTGTGTGCCTTGCACATGGTAAAATAATAAAGTTTATACTTTGACTTTAATGGGCAAATACTTATTAGTTACATGTAGCTGTTTCTGCTCCTACTAATAATACTACTTTTTAAATTTCGATTTTATCTCCGACTATAAGCAGCTGGTGAAGACTGTGAGCTAGGGTGACCAGATAAGAAGTGTCTCCGTGGCTGCATGCAGCCATACTCCCCCTGTCCTCCACTGCAACTTCAACCACCATACTAGTACACAAAAAGGTAAAACAGCATGCACGCCTGTTACTTTGTGGCTATAACGTTGCTGTTGACAAGGTGTCCACGATAACCTGTAGTGCCTGCTGCCATCTGTGGGCTACACCACAAGAATGTTTCACAATGATCAATAGGCTATTATGCTTTATGAGGCAATACTCAGGTTTAGTCTAATTTTCGGGACTAATAGGATATGATTAGGGACAACTGCTCGTATTTCGGCTGTCTCGATTTTTTTCAGGACGTCTTGTCCCCCATACTGTGAGATACTGAAAACTGGAGAAAAAGCTCATCTTGTGTTGATGTTTTTCTTTGTATAGCTTTCAGCGGAGACATTGTGCATTGAAGCATTATTCCTCTTATCATTTCCTTAAAGTATTGCCTGTAACAGCAATTTTGTTCATACTTACAAAATGCAGGTTTGTAAATGCTAAATTAATTTATTCCCAAGGTAATTGGCGACCTATATTTACTATAGGCTTTATCTACTAAGCCTATATTTTTGAGTTTATTTTGAGTATCTACATGGATACACAAGAAATCCGCCCTATCTTGTTGACTCATCTGTTGTTGATCCAAAACCTGCACAGGGCTATTTTTGTTGCGCGCTTGCGTCGTACTTACGGCTGCGGCAAGGCTCAGCATGCACAGTTCAACGTGATCCCAACACGGTGACGTCGTTGGCTCAGCCTGCTCTCTTGGAAGGCACGCGGCCGACGGGGTGGTTTCTGAGCGGCTGTAAACAGTGCAGATGTAGGGCACATGCCAGGGAGTAAATAACAAAACACTCTTTAAGGGGTGCTGATTTATTAAGCCAGAATGTACATGAACAACAACAATAAGAAAGTATTAATTCTTCATAATTATTAAGTCATAATCACCATACAGTGAGCAATGTGTGAAGTACATTTATTGCACATGTTCGCTAGGTGGCAGTTAACTGCAGATATGAAAATACATATCAGTGTATGCACAACTATGTCCAATACCTGGTCTTTTGCGGTGCCTTGCCTCCTCCATTTAAAATATTATAACCTCTCCCGTGTAAATGCCCCACTTTCTGCACCAGTCACTGGTTTACTTGGGCTCTCTGCCATTGGTTGGTATTTTGCACTTGAGCCCTGAGACTCGGCGACTAGGTTTATGTGCAGCTGCAGGATTTTGTGTGACTAGTGTTAATATAATATGAAATCTTCATTAACGAATGTTTTAACATACAGTCAAATGACTACAGAGAAGGATGACTGCAAAACAAACACACAAGAAGTTTTTTTAAAAAACAACAGATTTTTTATTTAAATCCATTCAAGTAGCGTATGCCTAATCTATCATTCATGTTTGGCTGCTTTGACAAGCCAAATGTATATTCCCCATTATGTTTGAATCTAACAAGCAGATTTACATCGCAGCAATGTCTTTCTTTTGGACTGGCTGCATATTCATTTGTATTCACAGCATTTCATTGGTTGAGCCACACACAGCCATCTGGCCAATAGTGTGGCCTGAACATTTGGCAGCAGCTACTGGCAGGTGCTCATGTCCACATCTTGTGGCACACCAGTTTACTGCGCTGTTGGCCACTTTAAACGCACTTTATTTGAAATATTAGGCAGTGTACTCAAGTTCTGATCATTTCACCTGCTACATAACATATTAGCCTAACTCATGGTCATGTTTGTGGAGAATGTAAATGTACTCGACCTCTGATTGTTCTGACAAACAATGCGTAGACGCCAATTAAATTTAAAATCCTTAAATGAACATGTAGCTAGATACATCTTCATACTAAAACTTTGCACATACTATAATGTGCATACAGCACTTTGCTTGAGAAATGTGGACGAGCAGGTTTAAGTGCAAGCAGTGTCCAGTAGAGGGTAGCATTGCATAAGATTGATGTTAGGAAGGAAACCAACATGGAGCGCTAAACTAATATAGGAGTGCAATCACAACTGAAACTGCAATTATATAATTTGAAATTAAATTAGTAGTTCCCAAGCTTGATTTATTTCTATGTACATAGTTTTATTTGTGTTTCATACAACATCATGTGTGTGCAAATGTGTGCAAATGTGTAAGCAGTAACAGGGGCATCTTAATCAGTGTTTGTTATTCTGTAGGAGTTTTGTGTTCTTTCAGCTCACCCTATGGTTAACTAAGCAGATGGTAGGTCCCACTTATGGAAAAAGGCCAGACCCTGGTCTATATTGGTAAGAGAGTAGGTGGCCGCTTGCTGTGAGGCTGCAGAGTCTTTCCTCCGCTTAAGTTGTTGTTTAACTGTCAAGAGTTCATTTTTACCTTGGCTCATAACCACAAAGACTTCAGGTGTCCTCTACCTTAATTCAGTGGATATATGATTTCTCCCTAAAGGTACATCTCTGGAAGTACTCTTATCTTTCATAAATAAAACATAGGACACACAATAATAAAAACTATGTATAACTATATACAATATATATGTAAGTGTATGTATATTACACAGTAGTAGTGAGGTGGTTATTTTATTTTTTATTTTTTGCTTGTGTAGGGCCTCTTGGTGCAGCTCCTGTGGTAGCAGTGTGGGCAAATGTCACAGTAGTCAGCAATCAGAATAAGACAAAAGAGGAAACCAAAAAATAATGGTGAAATACTTATACAATAGTGTTAGTAATGGTTGCAAATGACTCCAATTACAAAGCAGGCCATCATGTTATACAACCAAGGTAAGTTTTTTTTTTTAGCATGTCCAGTGAGCGTCATCATCCTGCTCCCCACATTAATGACACAGGTCAGTCAAATCATCTACAAACTAGGGGGTAATAATTGTCTTTTAATATTTAGAAGCAATGTTTGTCTGACTATATACTGCAATAGTTAAATTATTTGGTAAGTTTCACATATGTACAGCAAAAACATGTATGAAGAACGGGTTTATCATGAGAAGGAACACGTTGAACCACCCACTGTAGGCAAATAAGCTGTAGCAATAGTATTTATTTGTGTGATTTGAACTATTTAAAGTTACGCCTGGACATTCTTATTAACTTTTATATGCTATACCTTCTTAAATCATATATATATATAGACAGATATGAAATGACCTATCTTCTGAATCCCACACTATGCTGTACCTGAGACAGACACAAAAAACATTGCACTTGTTCTGTGTAAAGTTGTCATGGTTTTAATGTTATTGTGTCCACGCATGGTTGACTAGAATACTTGAGTTTAACATCAAATATTTAAGGCAAAGACCTTCATTGACGACCCCCACGATGTATCTGTACATCCCCGGGTAAATTAGTAAGATAATAAAACAACAAATCAAACTGTTCATTTCAAACATGTCAACAGCAAAAGATCTGTCTGCATGCTCTTTATTCATTCACCAGGAGGTTCAGATATGCATTAATAACCTGCAATAAAAACACACTGGGCAAATGTTGGCACCTCACCTCACTTTCAATTTGTCTTTGTACAGCAAAACAAAGGGATAAGCTACCTCAAACTTTCATGTAGCATTTTTTTTTATTTTGTTTTGACTGTGTTGTATTACTCTTGTATTATTATAAGTCTGAAGGACTTTTTTGAGCTTCAGAATGTCCTCTGTTACTGCTTCAACAGACAAATTGTCCTCAACACTGCCATCTATCTATTTATATTTTATATTATATCAAAATTTAACATTTTCTTTATTTCTAAGATGTGTTTGTAAGTGTAACTCACTCTGTGTTCAGCTGGGATTTGAGAGGGGCCTCTCTACCACAAAGATATGTGAAAACGTTTTGTTGACATTTAGTGTTTTGTCCTCAAGCCAAACTTGACGGCGTCCAATCCCATTCGTCCAGTCTGTTTTTCACCAATGTGGACAGAGCTCTCGAAAACAGAGAGAGACTAATAATAACAAAGCATTTATTAATAAGTATGTTTTTAAGGATATATTAGGTATAATATATATTTAACATATAAATGGAAATGGACATTATACCTCTGTATCGTCCCGTTCATCCTCTCAACTAACCCATTAGTCTGCAGGTGGTAAGAGGCACAGAGACTTCTCTTAATGTTGAGTACCTTGCAAACTTACTTATTGATCTGTATCATAAAAAAAGAAATATACAAAAAAAAAATTAAAACTGTCACAGGTAAAACAAGATTAAACTGTGCTAGCCAATGAGTTTTATTAAAACATGTTCTGACCTACATAGTTAGTTAAGCTTACTTTATTCACAGAATCCTTCCCTTTTAGAGCATCTCCCTGTGGCCACTTAGTCAATCATAGGTACCTACTGTTTTCCAATGGACGTGATTTTCATGACTATTTTTATCTATAAGTATAAGACAACACAAAGACAGTACACATCCAATGTTACCTTTATTGGTGTGTCCTCCACCTCCTCTTTAATTATTACATTGCTGGCCTGGCATGTCACATATTCACTCACTTGACAGGGAAAAAAAGTTATTTAAAAGTATTGTTTTTTTCACTGGCTGTGCCATTTTGAATGCTGTAAAGTTCATGCAGATTTCTTTTTTATATTTTCAATTAAATGTGTTAGACATCAACAACAGTTTTAGTCTTTGCAATATAGCTAAACAGTGACTTTTTTATTGTATTGTCTTGGCAGAAAGGCAACATTTTTGTGAGACCAACAGTATGAATATAATATGTAAGTGCATACTGACCAACAAATTGATGTCCTATAACATTCAGGGCCAGTAAAATCTTTAGAGATTGCCTCTCTTGTTTTTTTCTGGCCACAATGTGCACCTCCATAGCTGGCGTGAAGACAAAGACTAATTTTGCCTCTATTTCGCCACACAACACTTTTGCCTTAAGACGCTGAGGTGTCCCTTTGTACCTTACAAAGTACAACTAGCCATCTGTAATTATGTATGTATGTATCTAAATTGTCTTAGATAAAAAAGACTAGGTGTGCTGTCAAATATATCCCTCATGAAATAAATTTAAAGAGGTCATATTCCCTTCCCTTTCCTTTATTGTGATATATTTGGTTTTTCCACCCCAAAGTGAGTTCCCATCTCCCACAGAAAACTCTGCTCCTGAATTGCTTTAAAACAGCTTGATTGTAGTCCAGTATTTACCTGTCATGATGCTCACTTGGCGGCTGGTCAGACACGCCCTCAAAAACACTGGTGGAGAAACACATTGAGCTGCAGCACTCAGTGACAGACATTCACCTGCTGTCTCCCCTCCCCCACCCTCTCGTTAAGCAATGGACATAAAGCTGTTCCTGTGATGTAGAGACAGAGCTCAGTTAAAACTTTACATATGAAAGATAAATTTGTTACAAATTAATAACCTACCACTCTGAACCTCTTGCTCCGGTCTAGGTTGCGAACATAGCACTTGCAAAGCTGGTTCAGGAACATAACCTAAGCGTTGTTACCAGATTGTCGGGACCCGCTATCCTACTTCTGATTGGGGAAGAGGTGCCGCAGCAATGTGCAGTATGACACAAAATATGGTCAAAATTAAACATTGTAAACCTATTTTGGTACAACCCCTAAAAAAATGAGGAATCTGAAAATGAACATAATATGACCACTTTAAGTTATTTAGAGGCAGAATGAACCTTTCAGTCAACAAGTAGAGGCTGTAATCACTTTTTGGCAAGTGCAAAACTGTATTTTGTAGGTTGTATTGGCTCTTTAAAGGTAATTAAACAGGTAAAAAATACTGAATTGGTTGGCACAGAGCATGTAAAATAATGTAGAGTAAGAATGATAATTGCAAAAGAGATCATTTCTTTATAATCCAGCATAAATCTTGTTAATTACAGGCTGCAATCTGTTTTTAAAGGGAAAGTTTGGGATTTTTTAAGTGAGGCTGTATGAGGTACTCTAAATGTAGCGTACACTTGAACTGATATAGATTTTTTTGGTGGGCCTTCTATTAGGTGGGTAAAATACGTTTTGCTGCTGACCCTGGTACACCTCTCAGCTTTTCCAAACTGGGGCACTCTGGCCGCTATCTACTGCAGGTAATACACTGACTATGGATAAGTACCTCTTACAGCCCCCTTCAAAAATCCCAAACTATCCCTTTAAAAAAGTACAAAAAACAGTTAAATACATATATATATAAATACTGCTGAGTGGTCCATACAGCAAACTTGCCTGCCCTTTGTGTGATTAACTTTGGACTTTGTATTTTGCCTTTTGAACTGCCTGCCACACCTTGTTTGTGAGTTATTTTCATCCTTTGTTAATAACCTCTAAAAACAGAACCTGCTCAGCCTTTGTGTCTGCATGTTTTCCTGTGTGCACACTTAGCTAATCGTGACAAACACAGAAATCACACATAAAAATAAGACTGTTTTTATGCAGGACTGGTTCTTCCAAATCTTAAATGCCTCAAATCTAAAATTATGATGACTTAACACTTAAAATCAACTTTCATGCCCAACCATAAAAGAATTAGATATGGTGACCAAAGACGTTCAAAATTCTTCACTGTTATTATCCTTGCAATGATATTTCAAAATATATCCCCATTGTAAATGCAGAATGCAGCTTTGTTCGCTGGAAAACGGAAATGATGTTTTAGTCCACACAGCGCCTACTTTTGGAGAGAACGGCAATGTTTTTAAACAGACAATTTGGTTTTAATATAAGTCTATCTCCCTTTGACTTATTATTTTTCAGACTCCAATCCATCTATGCAATATTTAGCTAAGTTGTTAATTTTGTTTGGAAAATTCTTTATCCAAAAATCTAAATTTATGAAAAACAGATTTTTTGTGCCTTTATGCTTGATTGAAAGGTGAACTGCAGCCTTTATATGCAATGTGTGTCTGGATTAGATGGAAAATCAGCAGCAAAACATTCTACATGTCTGCAGTTGTTATTTTGGTAGACCCGTCCTCTTGTTTCTTGGTGTATTTCACTTCCTGTCTCTGTGTTGTGTAATTTTCCTCTCACCACTTCCCATCATTTGCTCTGTCAGCGCTGAAGCTAACCTGACACAATATTTGTCCTATTCTGTAATCTTCAAATTACACATATACATTCTTTATTTTATTGTTATATATCTTGTTTTCATGTATGTCACATGAACATGTGAACTGTAATTTGATCCTTTCTGTATACAGCTTCACATTATTTTGTATTTATATGTTTTTTGCCTGTGTATCATGGACTGCACCGGGCCTGTAAACAGTCATTTGTAAAAACAAAACAAAAGGGGAAACAAGTTACAAAAATGGTTCTAAAATGTTTCAATTTAGTCGACATGTATAAGAATTGATTATATTTAAATACCTGATGCATAAATACTTCTGAGACAGCTGCTTTTCTTGTTAGACCTCCTAATGGTTTTGGAAGATAACAACACAATTACCAATAAAAAGTAACCACATAATCCAAATAAATGTAATGTGGGATCACAGTTTGACTTGAAATGTATGAAAACCACTATACCACATAATATTCTAAAAATTTAACGCATTGGACTCCTAGAAGAGAGGAAGAGTTTTTGTTTTTGTGTTTGTTTTTTTCACGGTTTGTGTTCATTGTGTACCAAATAGGCCTAGACTGACAAGACTCTGACGGACAACAGTGTTTTCAGTTGTTTTGATCAGTATTATTGGGAGGGACATGACCTTACCGTCCCTACTCAATTTTATGCCCTTGTTGGGTTAAAATCATAGAGGTGAGTCTACATTAACTGCTTTACTTAACCCTACCTAACTCTTAAAGAAAGCTTGACAAGTATGTCCTGTTGGCATCCTCCCTTCACCTTCTTGGTGCAACATTATGGAGATTAACCCCAGACAGGTTGGCCTATGATAATTTTGTTTTATTTTACTGTCTTGTCTGCTATCTATTGTCTTTCTGACTTCAGCTCTGCTTGCCTGTTAAATTGTAGGTTATTGATGTGTGGGCCTACTACCATGTCTGTTATTAGGCAATGTCTGTCATTGTACTGACTGTATGTCTTCTAACGTGTGACAGCCTTTATGTCCAAGACAAATTTCCCTGGGGACAAATAAAGTAATCTTGAATTACAGCTGTCACCAGGCGGGAATGTTCACAATATGGCCAAACAGCATTGAGCATTAACAGAAACAAAAATAGCCTACCACAAGTCAACAAGTTTTAGCCTATAAAAAGACACCCAGTTTGATTGAAGCAAGGATAACAAGGATCACGTTACATTGCAGTGAAGTAATGCAACAGACAGGCTTTTACTATGGATTTTTAATCTAGCCTATTTGTGGATTATTACTTATGTTTGCGGATCTTGACGAGTTTGTTTGCTGATTTTGAATCTATTTCTAGATTGTGTTTTGTGTTTACAAGTTGTAATATTTAACCTTTAACCCCCACAGTTACCTATAGCTCAGGTAAAGTTCATCTTTGGGAAAAGATGGGAAAACCACACAGTTGTTGTGGATTGCCATTCGCCGTGCTATTTGCTAAGCCTGCCATAGCACAATACAAAATCAATCTAAACTGTTCGTATTCTGCCGATCGTATAGTAGGTGGTCCGCATACAGCCCGACGAGGACGGAAGTAGCAGTGAGTGAATCATCTCGCTGTGCTTCCTGTGTACTGCTCTCTCGGTTGGAGTGGGGACAGCCATTGAGAGCCAGGGCGTGTCAACTGTTTGGGAATTAGGAAATACGTTGGTGTGTTTGTAGAAAGTCCCTCCTTCAGGTTGACCCCGGGTGGTTTGTGATGATCACAGCGTTCAACGGCCGACACATCGCCACCAGCTAGCTGCGGTCCTGTCTATCGATGGCTGGCTCACCCGTCGACTCGGGTAAGTTTCCAAGATGTTTTACCCTCTGTGTGCAAACTGAAACATGTAAAACAGTTGCTGCACAACCGGAGCCGTTCACGGTTTCTCATCTCCTCCTCAGAAAAGTTTGCGCTCATTTTAAAGTAGTTAACGTTGGCCGGAGTTTATTAAGTTATAGCTGTCCCGGGGCATTGATGCCAGTCTTAACGGAAACCTACTAACGTTAGCTTAGCTAGCATATATATATGTGTGTAACTTCCATGCATCTAACGTTAAGGTTTTATATACCGTAACTATATACACACATATGTTTGTGATTGTGTGTTTAAATATATATATATATATATATATAGCGTTATATATCCATCTGTCTGTATAGCCTATAACGTTACGTGTGTATGTACGTACATATTATCTGCTTGAGATGTCCAAATAATGTACGTTAACTTACGTAAATAAATAAGTGACAGGAGGGCAGGGTTATTCAAAGTGTGCGGCAGGCCAGGTTACCAGGCAGGCTCCAAACTGTTTCAGGGGAGGTTCAGTAAATGGAAGTGAAAAAATATTACACTATCAAAAGGAGATCACACAGAATAGCCTAAATGTGTGCGAGTTGGTTAATTAAAGATATAGTTCAGAGATACAGTAAACTGGGTTTGAGGAATTTGATTGTTTTTCCAACTTTCCCAGAGGCAGAAATAATAAATGCCTTAGGACTAGGGCTGTACATTTCAAGCCGATTAATATAATGATATTTTTTTTTTGATTAGTCGATTAATCTGACGACTAATTTTGTTTATTTAAGTTGCCTATTACTCGATTAACATACCAATTTATCCAAAATAAATATCAAAAACATGACAATAGTACAATGACAATAGTAGCAAATCTTAAAATGAATCAAATTTCTACGTCACTGATGTGTTGTGATAATAATAACAGACATTAATTAGGCTACTTTACTTAAAACTTTAAATGTTTCTGATATGGATTCATTTCAATATTAAGTAATGCAGTATGATAATCAAATGTATTTCTGCATCAGTGAACACCTGAAAGGACTCACAGACAGTCACAGATCATCTGTACTGTTAGTTTCAGCAGTTTTCTCGCTCTTAAGTGGCCGTTAAATAAACAGAAAATATGAAACGGCCAAACATTAGATGACACGCGTGTAACGTTACGTTACCATGACAGCAGCGGGACAGAATTTACTTTTAACATGGAGGCAATAAACATTTTATCGTGCTGATAATGTGCCGTGCTTGTGTGGCGACAGAAAGGAAACACGATTTGCGGTGCTGCCGTCTAGACAAGTGTTGCGGGATACTTTCGTTTAACGTGTTCGTGCTGCTTCACTATTCGTGGACAGCAGCTGTGCTGCAGTGAAGCTGTTTCCAGTTCAGAGAGCTCACGAAGCAGCACGTTGTTGAGTGTCTGTCTGAAATACAAACTTTAGACGGTCAAAGGCGCGGTCTTGTAGCTGGAGCTTGTGTGGGAGAATCACACACCGGATGCATATTTACGTAATCGATTACGTCGACGAATCGCCCAAGCCCTACTTAGGACAGACCTTTTATGTATTTGGTGTTGTCTAAAGTTATGTCAAAAATCAATATTGGGCTAGATACTAGTAAAAATAAGCAAAGTAAATAAAGCAAAGGGAGCACCTTTTCCCAGCGTTTATCTCCGACTTTGAAAACCCCTGGCCTAGGGGTAATAATATTGGAGTACCACAAATTTTTTCCCCATCGAACGTGATTTCTGTAATCTGTTTCCCATCAGAATGAAGTATATATGAGTATTTTCCTTGTTAGTTGTCTGTGAAATACTGCTAGGACTGTTTGTGTGTCACTTTACACATCTCTGCATCAAGAAATACTCAAGTCAGGGCTCTCTTTTAGTTCCAACTGATGCCCACACGATTTGGTTTTCTTCATAACCTTTAAAGAGTGAGGCCTGTTTCCATTTTCCATGGAGAGTCCGCAGGAGTCTGTGGTTTGCAGAATCCTCATGCTCATTCAATTAGACCAAGTCATCCAGTACGTGGGTTTGGTACTTTGAATACTCTTTAGTTTCAGCTGTCTTCACCACTTCATGTAACGGCTGCAGCATACAAAGCCTGAATATGCGTGCAGTTGAGCTTGACACTCATTTGCAGGCTGAGGATATATTTTTGTGGTCTAGGTCAGGTCCAAAGTTAAATGTGAGGGGTCACAAGATGATTAAAGGGAAAAGAAAAGAAACATGTTGCACACAACTGTGTTAAATTCTTAGTTGAGTGAAACTTTATTTTGTTAAAATACTTTGAATGAAACGATATTTGGAGGAAAACTTATGCTCATGTCTGGTCTCAAGACCTGGGCAGAGGAGTCACAAACACACGTATACTACTGATCTATGTGGACTGGCTGCTTATAAAGCGGCTAGACTGTTAACACTAACTGTAATGCCAAAAATTATTTCACAGCTCCAGAATGAGCCTGTTGGTAGCTTTGTGCTCTATGACTGCATTTGAGATGCTTGCAAATACAGATGAGTAGTTTAATGCCATCTGGGGGGGAATGGGAGTTTCTGTGTCCACTTGCTTTGTCTTTTTCCGGAAACATATTTGCAGTTGAGCTACTCGGATGTTGCTCCAAACCACACAGGTATTGATGAGGTTATGTTGCTGGCGAAGGCTCTGGAGCTGTGCCATTATTCGTGTGAAGCATGCCGCAGTAAGAAGATCCTCTGCTGCTGCTGCTGCGTCTTCTTGGTAATTAAGAAGCTATTCTTGTTCTTGAATTAACAGACAACAATGCTGATGCTCAAGTCACGTTTCAAGCAAAGATGCCAAACATTCCCCATTTCTATTTCCTATATCTGCATTGTTTAGCAATTTGAATATGTCACCTCTGGCTTTGGGAAGTTGTGATGGCCATTTCTGACATTTTATAGACCAATTGTATATCGATTGGCTGAGAAAACAATCAGCAATAAATAAAATAAGTTACTTGCAGCCCACGTGTGACAGTCTTGTAATTAAGACACCACGGCCCCATATTTCTGGATTGTTGGTTTGAATCCCTGCATGAAACTAAATCTGTGCTTCCAAAAAAAAAAAAGGTTGCAGTAATCGTCTCAATTCTTTCCGCTCGCTGATCAGCATGCAGCACAAGAATGCAGTTTAAGCAGCCCTTTTTTGCACAACAAGGGCCCGCTTGCTAATATGCTGCATTACTAGCAAAGCACAGGAGGAATATTTGGCGTGATGTGCCGTCTGACACCTTGGCATCTCTCACAGTGTCAGAGCTGTCCTATAACCAGTGTAAAATGAATAAGTTGTATTGCTCACTGTCAGGTAGAGACTTGATTCTTTGACGTGAAAGGCAACATCAGGCTCGATCAAGTGTGAATTAAATACCTCCCAACTGCTGAATGCTTGTTTTTCAACTCATCACGTAGTACACGCATAATTTAAGTGAATAGGTCGGCCCCCGTAGATCACCCCCCTTGTCTTCGATACTCAATCCAGCTTTTTGAGTCAGTATCGGTCTGATATTAGTATCGGATCGGTGCATCCCTTCTAATTACTGTATGTGACAAGAAAAGAAAGGTTTGAGCTGTGGCGTGATGGTTGAGTCATGTCCCGGGCTCACAGGTGTAGATTCTCTGAGAACAAAGGTGCACTGAGACACTGTGGTGTTTTGGGTCCTGTGCCCAAAGATTAATGTGGAGACATTGTTGTAAAAGCGGAGGGAGTGGCTAATAACTAGCCAAATACTGGTCAAGGAGGAGACGTCCAGCGGTTTCCATTCACTCTCTCTCCTTCTTAAGATGAGGAAGTGGAGGAGAATAATGCAGTTACATCCAGTTAAGGGTTAGACTGACTGAATGTAGCTAAGGGGTTGGAGGTAAAAGTCTCGCAACTCATTTCTGACTTCCTGTTTTAGTATTATTTAATGCTGCATTTGCCAAGAAGTGACTGACTGAGCTGGAAATGATCTGAAATAGAAAACATCATTTAGGTTAACAAACACGCCGTGTGCTTCTTTGTGTCATGAGGTTTTCAGCTGATACCAGCAGTGAGGAATGTTAACATCCTCTTTCCTTTCCTTGGCATTGTGGTGTCACTCACTTAATCACTGGTAGGTAACGGATGTTTTCCATGAACAAATCTGAGCGCTGGCAAGAGCAGGAGGAATACAAAGTTCAATATTTCAGCACACACAGGCTGCGTACAAATTTACTTTGATTTTATTAATAGCTTAAATTAGTTGCCCCCTTAGTACAAGTGATGTGATGTGATGTGATGTATGTTTTGTAGTTACAGGCAGTTTTAAATGACTACGAACAGCAGTATTTGCCTCAATTGTTGGATGTCTGTGGGATGAAGTAGCTGCTACATGATCCCATGCAGAAATTGAAATAAATTAAACAAAAGGCGAGCACCTTTTTCTAAGCTTTGTTGTACTTTGGCAGGGAACCACTCACCTTGCCGAGGTCCAGATTATTGTTACCTGCTACAGTGCTCAGTCCAGCTGCTGCTCACTGTAAGACTCACTTTCCTTGTATCCAGGGGCAGTTTGACTCTCTCCTCCACAAAATTTCAGACACATTGCTTTTTTTCTCCAGTTTGTTTTAGACAACCTTTTACATCTAGGCCAGGGTATCGTTTTGGCATTTTTCAACACCAGTGTCAACATGATGTCTGAGGATTTAGTTCATTTAACAGAACAGGCCAAACCATAGCAGGGTTTGGTGTTGCCATAACGCAAGCAGGATTACAAGAACTGAAATAGAGCACTATAAAATTGAAAACAGTAGTGACTTAAATCGATCAATAGTAATTTGTTGATAGACAGAGATGTAGGCCTAATAGCAAACATCATGCTAGCAAATTGTCAACCAAAGGTGGTTAGCACTGTCGCCTCACAGCAAGAAGGTCGTGGGTTCAAACCCCGGTTGCCCCGGCCTTTCTGTGTGGAGTTTGCATGTTCTCCCCGTGTCTGTGTGGGTTCTCTCCGGGTACTCCGGCTTCCTCCCACCATCCAAAGACATGCAGTCTAGGTTAATTGGCAACCCTAAACTGTCCTTAGGTGCGAGTGTGAGCGTGCGTGGTTGTTCGTCTATGTGTGGCCCTGCGATGGACTGGCGACCTGTCCAGGTTGTACCCCGCCTTTCGCCCGATGCCAGCTGGGATTGGCTCCAGCCCCCCGCGACCCTGTACGCAGGATAAGCGGTTGACGATGGATAAGGATGTTTAATGTTACAGCAGGTGAGTGGCGGTGGCTAACCTTACGCTGACAGACGTGATCGTAGATTTATTCACTTCTAGTGAACGGTCCTCTCATTTCTCCCTAGTTCATTACTTCTAAATATTATTCAGTGTAAGTTACAGCAACGCTGCCCGTCAAAATTAGCCACAAAGCCAATGCCGTCTTTAGCGGTGGAGGAGCGCTAACGTTAATCAGCGATTAAACTATAGTGTTTGACGTATTATTAATATATCTGCGAGCGGCTTGTCTATAGTTACAGTCGGCGTGTCAGAAATGACTAAACCAGAGCAGAATAAACATGAGCCGAACAAGAATGAAACACGGCTTTCTGCCTAACAAAGTCTCTAACGTTACCTCTTCTTTTGAATGAGAAACCTTAGTGTGAAATCTCAAAAGTTGCAGGTCCTCGTTTTAGACAGTCATTTATTAAAAAAGCAGCGTTTCCTCTGGGTCACTGTATCATAGACGGTATGTTTTAGACCCAGGTGCTGGTTCTGAAATGGTTTCTCTAGCTTTAGATGGAATTAACAGTGCTGGTAAAGGGGTATGAGATATGATATACGGTATTATTAGTAGTAGCAGTATGAATTGTTTTTTATAGTTTCTGTTTTGCTGGCCACCACAATACACTATTTACTTTAATGTTCATTAGTAGTAGTACTTAAAAAAATTCTGTAGTTTTATTTGACTCTTATTTATCAAAACCTTAGTATATTTTGTTATGCTTTTGTTCAAAGTGCTATTTATAGTAATATAAAAGATTATTTTTATACTGCATTATGTCATGGTATCTTGGTATGGTCTCAGCATAACAAAATGTTAGGGATAATCTTTGTTTATGTCATGCGTTTCTTAAAATAAGGGGAAAAAACAATATCAGCTCATATATGCCAGCTGCTGAGAGATTTATGACTCTACTCTAAATCTTCCTCAAGGACTCTATTCAACCCATTTGCCAGAGTCTAGCCTTTTTTTCTCAGTGCTTTTTATACAGTCCTGTAATTGGCCCATGCTTACTTGTGAGTCATTTGGGTAAGGCATGGGACCGAGCCAGGACAGCCTGCTAGTGTGGCCGTAACTAGATATAAGCAAACGCACGCACAGCAGTCGGTCACAGGATGGTTAGTGAGCAGACAATAGTCTCTATCAGTGTGTTCAGTCTGAAGGAACTGGAACAGTGGGAGAGCACAAATGCCTGCATGCAACTGGAGGCACATGCAAATACACGCCTGTATACACGCAGACACACAGCGCTGTGGCACGTTTCAGAATGACGTGAACATGTGATTTAAACTCACTCTCACACACACACACACACACACACACACACACACACTCTGATGTGGACAGGAAACAAACCAGACAAAAGACGTCTTGTGTGTAGCGCTGGAATGCCTCACGTGGTGCGGGAACCTTTCGCCTATAGCTGACCACAGGTCACGGTCGACACTTTGACCTGGTCATAGGCTTGTTCCGATTGGCGATTGGATCGGCTATCGGCGATTAAAGGGATGATCAGCGATTGGTTTTTCATGCGCCGATATTAAGGCGATTTTACTAAGATGACATAAAGTCTCTAGAATCTGCACCACACTGCAGTGTTTCCCATTCACTGATTTATTTGTGGCTACACGACACAATATCGACGCTGACCTCCACATACACTATTAAATAGGAGTGAAATCATAATTCATTGCAGAGCTGCCCACAGCGCATAACGTTAAATCCGCTCAGCACCTCCGCTTGCGCTCTCTCTCTCTCTGAAAATGAATCGTGTCTTTCAGTTGTTTTTTTTTAAGCAAAAATGCCAAACATTTTCTGGTCACTGCTTCTCAGAAGTGTGGATTTCTTTGTAATATGATTGTAAATTGAATATATCTCTGGGGTTTTGGAGCGTCAGTCGGACAAAACAAGCTATATGAAGACATTACTTTGGTCTCTGGGAAGGTTTGATTTGTGTTTTCGCTGCTCCTTTAAATATCATAGACTAAACAATGACTTGATGAGGGAAATAATGGTTAGTTTCAGCCCTAAATCTTTGTCTTAAGTTGTTTGAATTGAAAGCACAGTATGTTGAGCTGCCTCTAGCACCATGATGGGTCTAAAGTCCTGTGTGCAGATGGGAGTGGGAGAATGAAGTTGGAGTTTATGGTCTTTGTGCTCTTTTTGCTGCAGTCAGTCATTAAAAAAAGATACAATCAACCTGGTACATGTGAGAGCTGAAGCAAGCTGAAATGCTCGGCTGCATTTTATTATTTTTGGTTCATCTTGCCCTTTCTCTCTCTCTCTCTGCCCCCTCCACCAAATGAGTCCTCAAAGATGTGAAGGGGGAGGGGGCAGCTTCCACCGGATCGAGCAGCATAGAGGACAGAAACAGAAGCAGACTTGATTGATCCGGAACGGGATCATGTTGCAGCTGATATAATTTAAATCCTGTCAGCTGCTCAGCCTCAAGCGCACCCTCAGACTCACTGTGGATATCAGGTTGCCATCAAGGGCACTGAAATGACGATCCATTGTTGTGTTTTTCTGTGTCCTCTTGCAACAGTATGCAAGATAATTACTTTTTTCTTGATCCCTCTCCATCCTGCAGTGAATCAGACTGCTGAAGCTGGAGCTGAAGCTGGAGCAGTGGGGTCTGACCCAAACTACATTGCTTTTGTTCTGGTGCCGGTTTTCTTCGTTCTGGGCCTTTTGGGGGTGGTGATCTGCCACGTGCTGAAGAGGAAGGGCTACCGGTGCACCACTGAGACCCAGGATGGCGAGGAGGAGGAGTGCCAGGAAGAAAAGGATTCTGAGCTGGGCGGAGGTAAGAAAATCTGAATAAAAGAGGAAGGGGAGTACAGGCAACTTCAAAAACTCTTTAAAATAAAATATGAAATCACGAGTCTTGGAAATGTGGTATTGTCTGGCAACATTACATTTTTGTATGTTTTAAGTAGCGCTGCCCCCGACTAAAGATCTTCCTGGTAAGCCGTAATAATGAGCATTTTAAAATGTAAATGTTACAAGGGGTACGCAGCAAGCTGCCTGTTAACGACAAGCGTTAATGACTTTGAATGTGTCGGAATGACCAGCAAGGAGACACAATCTGAATGCCAAGCCACCACTGAAGACACGGATAGCTTTCTTAATAATATAGCGCTACCTACACTAAAGATTGATGAAAAACAATTACTTGAGACAAGTGTTCTGGAAATAGAAGTAAAATCTGCTATTAAATCTCTTTCAAATGGGAAAACACCAGGTGATGATGGTTATAGTGTAGAGTTTTATAATAAAGTTCCACGACATATTGGCCCCACTTCTTACTATGCTTTACAATGATATCATCTCCAAACAGTATATGATGCGATCAGCTATCATTTCTCTTATCCCAAAGCCAGTTAAAGATCAGATGCAAATAAGTAATTTCTGACCATTAAGTCTTTTAAACAACGATTACAAACTGTTTGCCAAGATCCTTGCAGTGCGCCTGGAGAAGGTAATCAAGAGCCTCTACTCTTCAGCATGCGGCGTTAGCAGTATCGTAGGATGCTGAAAAAGCCTTTGATAGAATAGAATGGCCCTTTTTCTTTCAGGTATTGTCTAAATTTGGTTTTACACCAACATGTATATGATGGATTAAGGCATTATATCATGAACCAACTGCTTGTGTTAAAACAAATGCTGTAATATCTCATCCTTTCCAACTTTTTAGATCCACACGGCGGGTCTGCCCAGTCTCATCAGCCATTTTTATTTTAGCACTAGAAATCTGGCTTGTGCCATTAGAGCTAACCCAAATATAACTGGTATTGATCTGAATGGTTATGATATTAAAACTAGTCTTTACGTGGCTGATATTTTATTAACAATATCTAACCCAACTCGCTCACTGCCATATTTGTTGAAACTCATAGAAGCATTTGGTCAACTTTCTGGCTATAAAATTAATTGCAGCAAAGGTGAGGCTATTCCTTTAAATCATCATACTTTTGCAGCCCACCTTGGCTCGGCATCCTTTATTTGGTACCAAAAGTACCAAGCAGTAAGATATTTGACTTGAATGGCCCAAATGTTTGTTCTTATTATTTAGCATTTAATGTAAGATATCCGTTGTCTTGGGCCAAAATCAATCAAACTCAATATGCAGTCAGTAGTTAGCAATGGCTGGAGGAGAAGGCTTTATTTGAATACAATAAATCAATTTCTATACAGTCATTATGGTATCATCCCAAATATAAAGCAAAAATAGATTATCGACTTCTCTTGTGAAATAATAAAGGAAGTACATAAACAACTGCGTTTTTACCTTCTTGCCCGATATGGAATAACCCAGTGTTCACTGCAGGAGGTATAACATTGGCAAAGAGCACTTGGCAACAAAAGATATCACACAGATTGGACAGGTTGTAAGGGATGGAGATATTGTTGCATTTTCTGAGTTGAAAAATCAGTTTGACCTGAATAATTCTTCCTTTTTACAATATGCACAATTAAGTTTTTTAAGAAACATACACTTCAGGGAATCAAATTAGGATTTAAAAGTGTCCTTGACGGGTAACTGAGGGATGCTGCTACCATGCGAGGAACTGTTTCAGCTATATGCAAGTTGACTATACTATGTATACTATGACTACCTGACCGCACAACTCTTATTAAATTACAATGGGAACAAGACATTGGCGTACCGCTCTCTGTGGACCTATGGGACTCAATAATGAAGCATTCAACATCTACAGTGGATAGAAAAAGTCTACACACCCCTGTTAAAATGCCAGGTTCTTATGATGTAAAATAATGAGACAAAGATAAATCATGTCAGAACTTTTTCCACCTTTTAATGAGACCTATAATGTGAACAATTCAATAGAAAAACAAACTGAAATCTTTGAGGGGGGAAAATGAAAAATAAAAACCTTACAGTAACCTGGTTGCATAAGTGTGCTCCCCCTCTTATAACTGGGGATGTGGCTGTGTTCAGAATTAACCAGAGTTTGAATGTGATTGGTTAAGTAGAAGTCATTACACACCTGCCATCATTTAAAGTGACTCTGGTTAATCACAAATAAAGTTCAGCTGTTCTAGTAGGATTTTCCTGATATTTTCTTAGTTCCATCTCCGAGCAAAAGCCATGGTCTGCAGACAGCTTTCAAAGCATCAGAGAGATCTCATTGTTGAAAGACATAAGTCAGGAGACGGGTACAAAAGAATTTCCAAAGCATTAGAACACAGTGAGGACAGTCATCATCAAGTGGAGAAAATATGGCACAACTGTGACTTTACCAAGAACTCGACGTCCCACCAAAATTGATGAGTTCTGTTGTCAAGTTCTGGCTGTGTGGTACATGTGATAACTATCTCCCGTATTCTTCATATGAATGGGGTAGGGTGGCAAGACAGAAGCCTTTGCTTACAAAGAAAAACATCCAAGCACGGCTGAAGTTTGCAAAAACAAACATCAAGTCCCCCAGAAGCATGTGGAAAATGTGTTGTGGTCTGATGAAACCAAGGTAGAACTTCTTGGCCATAATTCCAAAAGGTATGTTTGGCGCAAAAACAACACTGCACATCACCCAAGGAACAGCATACCGACAGTGAAGCGTGGTGGTGGCAGCATCGTGCTTTGGGGCTGTTTTTCTTCAGCTGGAACCGGGGCCTTAGACAGGGTGGAGGGAATTATGAACTGTTCCAGATACCAGGCAGTTTTGGCACAAAACGTTCAGGCGTCGGTTAGAAAGATGAAGATGAAGAGGAAGTTCACCTTTCAGCACAACGACGACCCAAAGCACACATCCAAATCCACAAAAGCATGGCTTCACCAGAACAAGATGAATGTTTTGGAATGGCCCAGCCAGAGCCCAGACCTGAATCCAACTGAACATCTGTGGGGTGATCTGAAGACGGCTGTGCACAGGCGATGTCCTCGCAATCTGACAGATTTGGAGCGCTTTTGCAAAGAAGAGAATATTGCCAATGCTAATAGACTCGTACCCAAAAAGACTGACTACTGTAATAAAATCAAAAGGTGCTTCAGCAAAGTATTAGTCTAAGGTTGAGCACACTTATGCAACCAGGTTATTTGAGGGGTTTTATTTTTAATTTTTCCCCCTCACAGATTTCAGTTTGTTTTTCTATTGAATTGTTCACATTATAGGTCACATTAAAGGTGGAAAAAGTTCTGACATGATTTATCTTTGTCTCATTATTTTACATCATAAGAACTCCTGGGTTGTTCTGTTGTATGTCACAGACATGAGAGATGTTGCGGAATGATTGAATTGTTTACACTGTGCTGCCAAGATCAGCGAGAGCCTGAACTGTCAGCCTTTCTCACTTGTCTGTTATTATACCTAGGACCTCTCGACAGTTGTCACTGTCGCATCACGTCTCAACTGTTCCCCATGTCGGCCGAAGCCCTGAACCCCCTCTGTCGAATCCTGTTAATAATTACGTAATTTGTTAGGTGGAGGTGAGTGTTTGGGTTAGGCGTAAAACTCGTTTCTCTTGTGGAGTAAATGTGAGCTCCATGTCAGCAGTGCATTAAAGTTTTGCCCTGCTGTCTTTGTCTTCCTCTTTGTGTGTCTTTCCTCAATGTGCCCAACCCTATCTCTCTCAGGCATTGAAACAAAAGAGAAGGAAAAGATAAACATTGCTTGTGTGTTCTGACTTTCAGTCGGTCCATATTTCTTTAGTTTCTATCTGTCCTCTTGTCTTCGTCATAACCCGGCCCATAGGCCACGGAGGGGAGGGTCCCATAAAATAAATAATATGTTTTATACTTTCTGTGAATATAATCCAATTAATCTTATTTCCATCCTGTATTGACACCTTATTTTGAAAACTGGACGTTGTCACATGTATATCCTCGTGCTAAATTCATCAAGTCCGACCCAATTTGATAAATAATGTTGTATGTGGTTCTCATACGCGTAACATGAAGACTTCATAGCCTCTCTTCAGGTGGGACTCTCATACCGCCACACTGGTCTTTGCAAAGAGAGACAATGACAGGATAAAGTCACTAACCTGCCTGTCAGCTCGCTCTGGTCTGTGTCAGTTACCATAAAGACATGAATACGTGTGCACTCAAAAGTTAGGTGCGGCTAGCTTAATTGCTTTCTCAGAAACGAGTGATAGAAACACCCAAAGCAGGTCAGACTGTTGCCTTTTTATAAGAAGTCAGCCACAGATGGGGTGGATGTGCTAGGAGACAATTCAGCAGAACAGTGTCTGCAAACGGGGATTTTTGCGTCTTTCTCAGACACTTTAAAATGCTTCCACACTGCCGACATGCCAGCATAATCATTCTGTAAAATTTATTTGGTCTTTTGACTTATTAGGCCGAACACAGAAAGTGTTTTTTTTTTTTTTTTTTTTTTTTTTCTTCTTTCTTCTTTTCGGTGGCCGAACATTCGGTGGATCCCTAATTTCCTGTTAGCCCAGGTGCTCCAGATCTGGTTGGATACTGCTGTCAGCTCCTCTGGCACCTCAGAGGACAGCATGGAAAGACACCAGTCTTGAATGTTGAATCAAGTTGAATGATTAATCCAAATCGTAGCGAAATTTCAACATGGCCTACTGCAATTTTCAAATCACAGGATATTTGTTAAAGGTGATACGTGTGTCAAAATACCTTTTTTAAATTAAATATTGTCATGTTGCGGAGGTCCTGGCCTACACATCATATTATAGACAAATCTTCAACTTCAATGATATAAAATTGCAAAATCAGTCAAACAATGGCAATTAGAATTTTTTTTTTCACAATTGTTCAGCCCTAGTAGAAACCGTTGACACAGCACACACACCTTTGTCCCTGTGTGTCCGCTTTTGTCTCCCTCTCTGGCTTTTAAAGCTGCAGGTGACTGTGTAAAATCGGCCATGACATGCAGTGTACCAGGAGATTGCCACAAATTGCTGAAAGAGTGTTATGTTTATCAGAAGGGAGGAGAAACTCGGGACGTAATCAAGAGAAAGCTCCAGGAAGTGCCTCACAGGGCTGTGTGCAGAGTGGAAGGCCTCATGCACCAAGTTAACTGTCTCTGTTTAGTCCACTGTCTTGAAGGAGGACAGTTACTAATAGATCTGTGCACATCTGAGCGTCTGAGCTAAGTAATATTAACAAAATGAAAGATTACAATATTTGTCACCCAGTGACACAATACATACATTAAATTAAATGATTACAGTTTTCTGTATGAAAATTGATGTTTGCAGAAGATATTTATTTACACACACTAAATGATTAGCAGTGTGTGTATGATGATCACACAGGCAGAGACGTTTGTTGTTCATTACACTATCACAGAATAGCCTCTTAATTATCCACTGGCAGCTGTAATAGAGCGGTTATTAATAATTGATTTAGTCTCCACTAACTTATTATTAAAGCTAAAAGGAGAGCTAATACTCGATCACAACTCCAAATAAATAATTATGTTGTTAGTAAGTTCACCATAACCACAACAGTGATAATAGGGGGATGTTGCGCTGCCCTCAAGTGGCCAAAAATGCCATGAACTTTAAGAACCCAGAAAACAAAACAAAAAAAAATATTTCCTAATATTTTAACAGCCAACAGGATCTACTAATGCCAAACTCGAATCTCAGGTAACAGTCAAACAAAGTGCTCTGTGAGTCTGATGTGTGGGTTTCCATTAGAGCCCATTGTTTACATTCCTGCTCCAGTTGAACACTAAAGACATGGAGGCGAGGGACATCAACAAGCTGTTGTATTAACAGCTTAAGTTCTCTTAAGTTATGATTTATGGATATCATGTTGAGCATTTAAGCTGTAAAATGGCCCTGGCTGATTGGGCCCGTAGGCTTTGCCTGAAGAGTACCTCTTAAAACAGATTTACTTAAATAAAGTTTGCCTTACCTGTTTTACTGACGTATTTGCTGCTACTCTGTCTTGTGTTAACCTGTAGCCTAAACATTTAAAATCAAAGCTACTTATTACACACTTATTAATGGTGTGTGTGTGTGTGTGTGTGTGTGTGTGTGTGTGTGTTTTTCTTCCTATCTTCCAGACATGAATGACACCTTTAGTGAAAACAACGACACCGTCGGGCAGATTATCCACTACATCATGAAAAATGAAGGTACGTGTCTGCCACCTTTATAAACTTAACTGTGATACACACTGTACTTGAGGGTTACCCTACTGTTTCTGCCTCTTTCATTTAAAGAACAGGTTTTGTTATGACTGATTCACTTCCTGCTATTTAACACTGAGGGTTTCTGAACATGTGACTTGGAGGGGAATCGCCCTTGGTCAAGTCCGGCCTTTAGTAGCCCTCCTTCCAGAAAGTTATTACATCCTGCATGCTGCTATTGTTTTGACAATTACGTTATCACAACGCCATTCGGGAAGGAAGTGTGTGTCCGTTTCTGTTCAGTGGTGTGTTTGTGGGACTACATAATAGTTTGGCTCAGGAATGAAGATCTTTGTGGAAGATCAACACGGTGCCACTGCAGAGGAATTTAAAGGAGTATTTGTGATGACTGGTTTACACAACACGGTTGGTTACGTCACTATTTTCCATTGAAGTTACAGAAATGTTTTTAGCTCTTTTTTGACTTCCTCATTCCTGTAAATTAAAATTATTTCCCTGAGCTGCAACATAAAGTCTAATTCATAATCAATAACCGCAGTCTCATGAGGGAAAGGAATTGCTTTTCTTTGTTCAGCTGAGTTTAAAAGTGGCAACAGGAGAGATAAGGATCAATGCTTCAAATACAATAACAACTTTATTAGTGTGAATACACGTTCAATTCAATGTAGGAGGAAAGACAACAAACAGCAGCACAAGTTCCACAATAATAGGAGATAATAAGAGAGAGAAGCTCAGTGCATCATGGGATAGTCTCCCGGCAGTCTAGGCCTATAGCAGCGTAACTAGGGGATGGTACAGCCCTAACTGTAAGCTTTATCAAAAAGGAAAGTCTTGAACCCAAACGGGAACCTGGTTCCACAGGAGAGGTGCTTAATAACTGAAGGCTGTATGTTCTTGGTATATATTTCACATCACACAGCAGACCAGTTTATTGACTGAGTCTCCATGTTCGAGATGTGTTTAATACACTAGAGAAAAGAACTGTCTGAGGTGAAAGAGGAGGAGGAGAGAGGAGTTGGAGCTACTGCAGGAGAGCTTGGACTGACCATGTTTGTTGTTTTTGTTGCATGTTACACATAAAGAGACAAAATTGGTTTTGAACATATCGTCCAACAGCATCAGTCAACTGGCAGACTTTTGCCTGCAAATGGATATGGAGCTCTGGGTTCAGGTGGCATGGAGGGGGAGGTTAGCCGTGCATTTGCATAAACTACCCACATTGTAATGATGCAAAGCTGGTTGAAAATCTGCAAACTTTCCCTTTAAGACTCATTGAATTTAGTTAGAACAAAACATGCATATACCTTTGCAGTAACATGTACACTCTTTAACAGGAGTGTATAACCATTTAAAAGTTCATAACACTAATGTAGTAGGTATTTTTAAGTGTTTAATGATGTGGTTGTCAACAAGTTTAACTCCTTTGTATATAAACAGATAATTAATGGCAATGTAGTAAAACACAGTTATGATCATTTAAAATGTGTCTTCATAGGGGGAATTATAATTGTTGAAAAATGCTGCACATAAATACACACTTAAAAATGTTCTTAGATCTGCTTATAACTGCTTTATTATATGTTTACATACTTTAGATGAAAAAGAGGGGGGTTCAAGTAAAGTGTAATTTATGAATTTAGATTATGCCCCTCCAAAACCACAAAAACCCACAGCTACAGTCTGACAGTTTTTATTGACTTACTACTTTAATTTATTTGAAAATTTATTATAGGGATCAGTTTACTTGAAATATATCGCATGTTGAAGTAATATTGTTATCCTGAAAATGTTTTTAAAGACAGGAACTAGACATACGCACCTTATCTGTGAGTTCTGACCCCCAGAGCAGTCTAAACCATCGTTCTTATCTTATCCAGAGAACATGTGACACACAACGTCAGCACTGTCCTGTCTTGGTGTCTGACCGCCGCTGTGTTGACTTTTCTGTCCACCCTCAAGAGGCGAACTTTGAGCCGAGTCATCGCTGCTTTCGTAGTAACGATGTTTGTCGAGTTGGAGTCCGTTAGCTGTGACTCACCCTCACAGTGTCAGTCATGGGGACATAGGCTAACGTTCAACGTAGGAAAGCTTTATTATTGACTACTCAGTTCCAGGTTTGCAAGGAGACAGGAACACAGGAAGTCATCTGTGCTTTTCATGTTTCCAGCATCCGCAGCAGCTGTTTGTGTATAAATAAACATAAGAAGTGAATACTCACCATGAGTAGTAGCAGCAGCAGCAGTCTTAATGGCTGAGCAAAGCCATCTACAGATAATCGCATAATAAAGGTCACAGTGTTGAAACAGTCATACATGTTTTCATTTGATGCCCAGGTAGAATTATTACTCAACAAACTTCAAAATAAATGGGAAACAAATGCTGTAAAGTAAGAAATGCTTTCAAAAATAGACATGTTAATAGATTATATGTATCAATTAATGAAATACAAAGTGAGTGAACAGAAGAAAAATCAATATTGCCTTCAAAACAGCATCAACTCTTCTAGGTACACTTGCACAAAGTCGGGGGCTTTGTCGGCATATCGTCAGGTGTGTGATTAAACAATTATACAGCACAGGGGCTAATAAGTTCAATATGTAAGTTGAAACACAGTAGGAGGAATAAAACTGGGTGAGGAACAGCCAAATTCTAGCTAGCAAGGTGATGCTGCTGAAGGCAGTTTACTGTTTAAAAGTCATACAACATGACATGACACAAGGTAGTTTTACTGCATCAGCAAGGTCTTTTCAAGGTAGACACGGGTTTTCCAGATGCAGATTCCAGAGAAGCTGACATCAAAACAAATTTTATTGCTAACTTTTTCCACTGTCCTGCTGTCAAGATTTATTGTAGCTGCATCGTGGTGTCTGTGTGATGTCGCATTGTCTACTTTTGGCCAGGTATCTGTAGGCGATAAAGAAATTAAACAATTGATCCAGAAATAAAGAGCACATTACAAATAGTTGTTCTTTTAAAACGGGTGTTTTAAGGGAGCATTTTTCCTTGTCCTTGAATACTTTTCTTCACGTTTTTGCACTATAAGAAATACTTATGACTTAATAAGCACTAATAAAAGTTGAAGTTTGACACTCAACAATGCAGGTAATCAGGGCCGTGTGGTTTGATCAGATTGGACTGACAGTTGACTCCCAACATAACTAACAATCCCTCAAGATTTTGATTTGAATGTTCCTACGTCCTGATTGGTGCACAGCAGCATGTGGCACCATATTTTTCTAACTGAGCCCCGCCTACTTCAAACCATTGAGAAAAGTTGATCACATATTTGCCTTTCAAAACTAAAATGCTTTTATAATTTCCTTTGGCTGGTAGTCTTACATTTAGCCATTTCGGCTGGGGTTAAAATAAAATCACCAAAGCAAAAGGAAAATCATAAAATATTTACGGACGAAAAATAAAAAACAGTCACCAAGGATGTTGTCGTAAACCCCCTACAGTGCCTGATGATGGTGGTGATGGTATGAGGTGATAGGGAGCACAGTGGTTTCAGTCAGAGTCTGATGTCCATGTGAATGAAACTACTACTTTGACCTACCCGAGTCATCTGTGTCTCTGCAGTAACCCCCCTCCTTTTTCCTAAGGTATGCACAAATTTGTTTATCTGAGTTTCATGTGAAAGTCAGTGAACACGTCGGGCCAGGCCTTAGGGAAATCTGTCTCTGGGAGCAAATTATGTAAATCTGTATCTGAGCTGTTGGCTCTGTGTTGATGCGTCTTTTGGGAGTGTAAGTTTGTTGTTCATTTGCTGTGTACGTTAATAAAGGCGACTTGAAGTGCCAAATGCCTGACCATTACTCAGAAATTAAACTTCTCAGGGTCACATTCTGGCGTTTGTGACTTCTTCGATAAAGGTTTTTGTGAGCCGTCACGTTCTCCCCGGGGGTTGTTGTGTATGGTAATTGTGTTCAGTGATTGCATGCAATGTGCTTTTTAATTGTGTTAAGGAGTTAATCTGCTGTGGCCATCTTTCAATAAGCGCTCTGCTTTTGAAGTCGCTGGAGCGTTCTCCTCGCTAATACCCAACGCAGCTTTTTATCTCTCCCTCTCTTTTATGTGTGTAACTTTCTCGCTCTCTCTCCCTCCTCAGCAAACTCAGATGCCCTGAAAGCCATGGTTCATGAAACTAGCATTGATTCAGACGGGTAAGTGTCCTCTCATGTTGTTGTCCTGGCTGTGAAGTATTAACTATCTCAACCACCAGATGGCACCATAAGCCTCCTTGAAAGCCTGTTGGTGTCGACTGACTCCGTAGCCAGTGCAGGAAATGAACACACAAGGCAATCAGGCCACATTTCTCTTCTGATACTTATCCAGATTGGCATGGTTTGATTGAGGGCGAGCAGCTGGGGACTATTCCGAAAATGCCACTGTGCCTCACTGTATTGTGGGGTTATTAAAGTAGGGCCTGTATTAAGTGAAGTTCTTGGCTTGTTTCCTTATTGGATTCTTAGTCAGAATACAGTAAGTGTGACTATGACTCTACTTCAGAAGGAAGTATTGGCCAACAATTGTGCCAGTTCCAGCTTTTCAAATATTAGGGTTTGATCCTTTTGCCTGTTTTTATATCACTGTACAATAATAATATTTAGGATTTGGAAATTTGTATTTTTTCTGACCTTTTTATGGACTAAAAGTTTAATGTATTAAATAGGCCTTGGTGATATGAACAAAAATGTTATCATGATAAAACGTTCATAACATTCAATATCAATAATTATCAGGATAAATGTCAAATCATTATTTATTTCAAAGGCAGGTTTTTGCTACTGAGTGAAAGTTCAACAAACCATATGGTTAATTGTGATTTTAAACTTTTCTTTATGGTCAGAACAAACACTTGATGCCAAACAGTGGATCCCTTAACAAATCTGAGGTAGAACACTCAGTAATTAATAATTATGATAAAATATTTTTTTTAACAAATATGAATGAGTAAAATTAAGTAAAATCTTTTTCCTCAACAAAATAAATATCCTAATAGAATGACTAAGTGCAAATTTAATCTAGCTAGCTTACTCCCCACTGTAAGGGCCGGGCGGCACTTCCAGGGCCAAGAAGAATGTCATATGACATTATTTTGTGGGGTTATGTTTAAAAAAAACAAAACATTCACAATAGCTCAGTCACTCTGCACACTCTGCTGCTCTCTGCTGTTTGCTTTGGACTGGCTGAACTGGTTCACATTCAAGCAACCCCAGGCAGTGTGTTGCACCTGTGACAGTGCTACCTTCACCAAACACGCTGGCTTGTGCCGATCCTAGAGGCCTTTTATCTTTTAACATTAAAAGTTAAACATGCTTTTTGAGAATACCAACAACAGATCATAGATATAACTTCTGTACATAAGCTAAGCAGCTGAACAGTGGTAAGTTGGAACAAAATAACAGTCTGATCTTACATGTTTCCTTTTGTAATAATAACCCTTGGATTAACTAGCTTTACCCTGAAAAACAAGAACGAGGCTGTTTCTTTATTTCCATGTCTAATACATACTTTTTACCTGGGCTGTGTTAGCTTTAGCCTCAGGCCCAAAGCACAGCATCCTGTATACAGCTCAGCATAATCAAGACGCTTTTACGGGGTTTCCATTTTTTAAACTTTAAAAAGTCATCAAGAGAAATGATTTTGACTCATGGTGCTAACGATATCTTAATTAGCTAGCTAGAGTGGTAATTTCATACAACTGTAATTAGCCACAAAGCTTTCGTAAAATCAAGAACCTACTGTGCTATAAATGTTAAGTGGTAAATCATTGTGAATTACATATTTGCCGTGCAAGAAAGGAAAGGTTTTTGGTAGTTGCAGCGATCCCTAGGCTAACGGTCAATAGCGAACTAGTCTCAGCCCTAGAATCTATAGGCCCTGAAATTGATTTCAACGGGTCATTCACATTTAGACATTCACATCTCAAATCTAAGGCGCCCTGCTTGCCACTTTGAAACGACCCTGCATCATAAGAACAGGAGCTGGCGGTACAGGCTGAGATTAGACGTCTTCGCTTTGCTCTGCCGCAGAGATAAGGGGGAGAGGGAGTTTGGCAGATAGACAGATTGGAGGAGGAGATGCCCGCGACAGAAGAGGAGTGAGAGTAAATCGAGTTAGCGGGGTGTGTTTTCCCCTCTCTCTCCTCCTGTCATCTTTCTTGTCCCCCGACATATTGTTCTGGGAGGAAAGGAGAGAGATAAGAGAGAGGAGAGATGTTCTCTTTTGTTAGGAAAGAAACGGTGTGGATGAATGTTAGGAGCGTTGCCTCTGCCAAGGATTGGGTTTTGAGGTATAATGTTCAGTCACATTGGGTGTCCTGTAAAAATCAGCTGATATCTGCAATTGCACACATTTTCCCGGCGTCACTTTCATGTGTCTCGCTTCTCCAGTTCTCTCTGCAAATCTCTTTTTCCAGCCTTGTTTTCTCTCCCGTCTCCCTTCACTTTCTTGTTCATTTTGTTGAAACTGCTCTCTGTATTTTTTTCTCTGTCTCTCTCTCTCTCTCTGTCTCTCTCTCTCTGTCTCTCTCTCTCTGTCTCTCTCTCTCTGTCTCTCTCTCTCTGTCTCTCTCTCTCTGTCTCTCTCTCTCTCTGTCTCTCTCTCTCTGTCTCTCTCTCTCTCTGTCTCTGTCTGTGCCAGGTTGGGCAGTCTGCCAGTGGATCACTTAGAGATGGTGGAATAGGGGGAAAGCGGGGTATCGGTGGGGGTAAATTATGGGACCCTTAAGGGGAGGAGGCAGACACACAGAATGGCAAGGCAAAAGAGAGGGAGGGAGGAAAAAGGAGAGCGGGATGGAGAGAGACTGCAAGAAGGAGAGTGACTGTAGTGAGGCCAGGGCTCGCTATCTGCCTCTCCAGATTTGGTACTTAACATCCCCTCGCCTCAGTGCTCCAGCCTCCGCCTCTCCACCATCCCTCAGTTCCCTTTTGGGGTTTCCACAAAAAGTGATGTTCACATCAGCCGATCTCCCACCTTTTCCCCCTTCTCTGGGTCTAACTCATGGGTCATACCTCTGCTCACTGGAAATCTTCACGCTGTACATGAGCGTAATTCATGTTGTTTTGGTGCATTTCTTATAAAACAAACCTTGCATCTCACTTGCATACATTGTTTACACCGAATGTCTCCTGGTGCTCCCCCTCTCACTGGTTGCTTATGTGCACCACTTCACAGTACACCAGTTCATCTAAAACTAATTACTATTTTTTTTAAAAACATCTTAAATGATACAGCAATCCACAAGAAAAAAAAGCAAACCCTCCGATTTAACTTACGACCTCCAGTGGGGTCCCGACCCCCCCAAGCTGGGACCCACTGGTTTTACACTACATGGCCAAGGCCCAGTACACGGCATTTCCAAGACAGGAACTTTCCCAGGCAACCAAGAACTTTAGAGAACCTCAGGAACTTGACCCTGAGGAACCAAATTCAGTCAAAAAAAGGTCCCTGCTATCTGGATAGAACTTTGCAGGGCTGAACGTAACCAGAAACATTTTTAAGAGGAGACACGTCATGCCAAGAATCATCAATACAACTCTATAGGGAAAGCCTGTTACACGTGTATGTAACCAGAATCAATATTAGGATGGGGTGGGGACATTAGTCAATATTTAAAAATAAGGTTTTGTTGTCGGCTTCCCTACTAGTTTAAACAACACACACCTTTGTTGTTGTTTCCTTGTGTGTCAAAAGTATAAAGTCGGCTGTAGTGCTACGACATACAAGGATACTTTCATCCAACAGTGTGCTGAGCACAGATCAATTGTTGAATGATTATGCTGTCTGTCCCTTGGCACAAGCACAGGCAGAGATATACTGTATATTGTGTTTATGTGAGCGAGTAGTAAAACAGTTTATTCCATCTGCACAATGTGAAGAGCTGCTCTCCAGGGTCCTAAAACATACACACACAGTTCGTCTTAAAGAAGAAGAAGAGAGAGCAAACAGATTGTTAGTCCCTTTTGTAACACACTTCTAAGATAAATAATGAATAAATACAAAAAAATGCTTTTTTCTCCCATTTAATAATATAATTTTTTTAATACAGGCTTGTTGTGTCCTGTGTAGTTCAGCACCTCACCTGCTGCTCGCACAGAAAACTGCCCCCATTATTAAACACTTGGAGTGATCGTTCTCAGAGAGCTCGTCAGTAATTGGTTGTTGTTGGTTTTTGCCCCGTTGAAGTATGAAACATGAATGTGTCATGTCTGCGGCGGTGACAAAGGAAGCGCTGCAGACAGCTGATCTTAAGGAATCTTTTTATTGTATTTAATATTTTCATGTTGCATGCTAACCTATAAAATATTTCCCTTGTTGTCTAATTAATGTTCAGAGATTGATTTACATTATTTTGCTAGTGCTCTGCCAGTAATAATAGGCCTCAGTCATCAGCAGCTATCTTGATTACACACTAACATTGTAATTAATGTCTAATTGTACTGTATAATATATTAATAATTGTCATTTCTGAAGCAAGAGGGTTTAACATTAATGTAAAATTAAACAAATCCTCCATCTTGATCATTAATTTCTTGCCTTTTAGTCCTCCACTCACCCCCACCTCGCCCGACACGCCTCCTCCCATATCACCGGGTGCACCCCCAGCAGCCGCCAAGCACACCTGCAACCACCTGCACACCATCGGCGGCCTCAGCGGCCACAAGAACAACTGCACCCGCTGCAGCCAGAAGAAATGGCCGCTAATAAGGAGGCCGTCGGCACGTAAGGCAGAGCAGCGCCGCAGCAACCTCGGAGAGGTCACGGTCCTGGCTGTGGGCAGGTACGTACGTGTGTGTGTGTGTGTGTGTGTGTGTGTGTAAGGCAAGTAAGCAGCAACAAGAAGGAGTTTATTGCTGCTTTACACTGAGTTTTCTACCACTAAAACTTCTCAGAATCATACCACACAAGATGCTTTTTTTAGCTGAGGTGAATCAAAACAGTTTCTCCCAGAGGCCTATTAGATATTAGTGCACACACAACATTCATCAAACATTAACTCTTAGGTATTCGTCACAAACAGACAAAGGTTGTTGTGGACGATCAGGGTGAAGCCTGGAAAAATAGATGCCGCAGGGTTCAGACTGTGTTGTGGAGCCACGTCTCCGGGGCAGTGATCCCTGTTAAAAGCACACCAAGCAGGAGACAGCTACAGAGACATTTGTGATATCTAGCAGAGTCTGCTGTTTTTCAGGATACTGCGTGGAATATCTTGTTGCACACAGAATGCCATCCTACCTGTTTTCTTTAATATACAGCAAACCATTTGTCCTTGTGAGGGAAATTGCATGCAGCAGCTCGCGACAAATGTATACAGTAAATAGGAGAAGAAAGACAAAATGCTGTTAATCACAAAGCAACAAACAATGAAAATGTACCGTAAAACTTGGAGGAATAGCCCGGGCTTTTATTTTCTTGAATCACTGAACTCCCCCTGACTATATTTGGGACAGGCATCAATACGGAACAGGCCTTTAGTTCCTTCTGCACAAAACTCTTGCTCAACAGGGATGGGAAATGGGCTTCTATCAAATTGTTTATTTCAACCAGTATGAATATTACATGTATAAAAAATTTGGTCTCTCTTGTTTACCGTAGCGGTAAATCTGCACTGTTTCCATAAAATTAACAGAACGATTGAATTGTGGAGAATCTAATCGATCGAATGATGTGTAGCGTGTCCATGTCCATGACAAAAGTTTTAATGTTTATATTTGTTGGCAGCTTGGAGGTCAAGAACGTGACCCAGTGCGCTGTTTGAGCTTTTTGGACTTTTAAAGTTAGACCTTTGTCTTTATTCAGCCGTTCAGTATGTACCTCTTTCTGTCTAGACTGTGACTGCTTCACAATAAAAGTGTGTTTCGCCTGTGGAACTCCTGGATGTTCAGTTAACAGTGCTGACACGGTGAAATGAGAGCGAATTATAAACAGGGAGGCTGTTGTCAATGAGATAAAACTGCTGGATTACATACATGCATCATTTCCTGTTAATCCCTCATGCATGTGAAGGCAGTTTGAATCCAGCAGGTGAATGGCGGACTCCACCACTAACAATGACAGTTTCTATATAGAAACTGAGAGATAATTACTGAATGTAAACACGCTGAGTGGCTATTGCTGAAGAAACGCCGACCATTAATAGTGTTTTAATGTACAAAAATTAGATTTTATGAAAATCTAATGGAGTACAACTTTAGACAAACATTCTTGTGGGAATTTTCTTTGTACAAAAGATGGACCTGGACGCTTTTCCTTTCTCTCCAGTTCCACATCGGGAACTAACCCTGGCAGTATGCCACCATTACAAAATTGTGTCCAAGATGTTTAAGGTAAAGAGAACATTTCTCAGTCCACTAGTGAACATAGGAAAGTGTGCAGCCTCGTCTCCGTCACGCGGCCAGCCCTCTCCTCAGTCTTAATGTCCTGCTGCAACCTGATTGGGATGCAGAGAGGTTGTTTTTCATTTGCACACGCAGATGAATGGCCGCATACGCAGAGGGTCAGCATGACCTGGATACGAATATTAATTTGCTGATTTAATTAAAGTGTGTGTGTGTGTGTGAGAGAGAAAGTAGTTAGGGTGAGCGAGAGTCCTACTGGGGCAGAAGCAGCCGCCAGCTGAGGCACAAATGAGAATAACTGATCCCTACTGTGGTCATTCATTAAAGGACCATTTTCTGTGATTTATTTATACTGCTTATGATATAAATATACTATTTAACAAGTGAAACAGATTATCAGAGAAGTTCTAGTTCTGTTTTGACCTAGAAACATCGTTCACACCCTTTAAAAACTCTGTTAGAAGAGTTCAACAGTAAACACTATACTGTGTGTATTTGTTATTTCAGCCAGCGGCCCTTTATATAAGCGTAGGAGTTTGTTTTAATGAGCCAACTCTGCAGTGTTCGAGACCTCGTTCTTCATTTGGCTGCAATAAAACTCTAAACCTTTTGGGTTGTGTGTTTTTAAAAAAAAAAAAAAAACAATATTTTTTTGTCTCCTCTCAGGTTCCGGGTGACGAAGTGTGAAAAACCTCCCAGGGAGAGGCGGACCCTGCTAATACCAGACTCCAATGGGAGTGTTCCTACATCTCCCGCGGAGCCCAAGAGCCGGACGACGTCTGAGTCCCAGCAGGTCGGTATCCTGGAGACTTCTTCATCCGTGTCCCTCTTTCTCGCTGTCTCTCATCAGGCTCCTCCTCGCAGACACCCGGTCTATACAAACAATGTGTTGCACATGAATGCACAATGATTTGTGTGTGTGTGTGTGTGTGTGTTCATGGTCGACAAGTTGTTAAATATCACAAAAACTAGAGAATGTTATGGTTTTGATGATTGATAGCACACAACATTACCACTGTTCTGATAGACACACTAATTGTGTTATATTTTCATTAAATATTAATCTGCCGGTTAATTTCTTGATTAAGCTTTTAATCGTTTTGGTTAAAATGTCAGAAAACAGTGAAAATTGCCTGATTAAAATATTCTAAAGGTGAAGTCTTTAAATGGCTTAGTTTGTCCAACCAACACTGCAAAACCCTACAATTTTCAGTTTACTCAGAGAGAAAGTCTTCCTGTTGATGCTGCTATTGAACAGCACAGAAAATTTGTTTTTGATTTCTTCTCAGATTCTATGCAGATCGAGGTCATCAGAGGCTTTTTTTTTTTTTTTTTTTGCTTGATAAACGCATTTAATGTTCAGCTTAGTCTGTTCGTAAATTCTACATCTGTACACAAAACCAGCAACCCTGCAGCAGAAGCTGTGTATGTCTCACGTGGTGAGGACATAAACATAAAAAGGATGTTTGTGTATGTTTCCCTGAGTCTGTTAGAGTTTCCTTCGCATCCTAAAACGTCCCGAGTAGGTTCTGAAATTCAAGCTGGGTAACATGAGAGATTAGAGTTTGTTTAGAGTCGCCTGCCTTGACTGAATTAATATCACATCCCAGTTTGTTTTAGGGTGGAGAATGGAGAAACTTTCCACTCGTGTTTCGTAGATTATACAAGCACAGAGAATCCATTTCCGGCTTTAGAACAACATTTAACATCCGTGTTTGTTTAATTTCTTACCGTTAGCTCGCATATTGACTTTCAGCTTTCTCATATTGACTCTGCCTTCTGCCCAAAATCAAATAAACAGAACACTTGAATTTGTTGATTAATTATTCCTGTTTCTATATTAAATCCAGATGGACAACTTGGACAAAGAGAAACGCTAGAAATCCAGGTAAAGCGTCACGTTTTCATCGGCTACATGTGTGCTTCATATTTCTCTGTTTTAACAACATGTATTCCCTCGTTGTACAGATCTCCAAAGAGAGGAGGAAAACGACATCTGGACATCTTTTTTAAAACCCAAACAAGAACATTAAACCATCAGCAGTGGAGGAGCGAAGCAAGCAAGAGACTCAACCTGGGGCGTCATCCCTCCACATTCCTGCTCCGCAGGGAGATAAAAGTGCTGCTGATGATGAGGACGCAGGAGGCGAGAGCAACATTTAGAGTCACACTAGTCAGTTATTTTACAAGCAGAAGAGGGGTAAGGTGTGTGTGCTTGTGATACACTCCGTGTCCTTTTAAAATAGATTTATGACAGTGCCTTGCTCAAGGAGCGTTAAAGGAGGGGAGCTGCTTAACGTCAAGAAAGCCTGACTCGCGGATGTGTTCCACGGTGTATGTACATATATGACGTATAGAAGAGTTTTTACATGTTGTCACCCAGTTAATCGATAAAGCTACAACCCAGAAACAGGTACAGCCAGTGTGACACGGAGCCAGCAAGTAGACCGGACCATCGGCAGGTCAGCACTAAACGTATCCTGTGCCGGCGGGAACATGATGTCGGCGTGTGCCTCGTCGTCAGGATGATCGTAACAGGTCAACGTGTCTGCTTTTCAAACTGATAAAAGCAGCATTCGGGGCCAAACAACAAATTAGCTCTAATTTTCAGATACAGGCTGTTTTCTCTTAAAGTGACCATAACCTGAAACCGTGAACCTGCATCCTGTGACACGTCGGTCTGTGCCAAGCCAAATTTACCTTTTTATAATTACCCCACGTGTCAGACAGGCATTACTAAATCTTTAAACCTGCATTAATTGTTTTTCTTTTGTCCGTCTGTGTGGCTGTAAACACAACATGACATATTATTAAAATGTTGTTTTGGCGACCATGTTGGCAAACAGTTGCCTCTTCACACATCGAGCAGACATTCACCAGCGGTCACGTGGAGTCGTGTTTCCGTCTGCCTGATGAAGTCCGACGTTCACTCTTCTGTTAGCTCTGCTTTGGTCTCCACCAAGCCATATTGTCCCAGAGACTACACATTTAAAACAGAAAGCCTTTCTTACAACTTGGAGTTACAGAGTTTGAAAGACGCAGGTGTTTTACCAGGCAGAGAGTGTCTCATGAAACAATGCATTCATTGCATTATGGGAAATGTAGTATCCAGTGTTTGTTTATTTTTTGCTGGGCCCATACTAGAGACTAAAGGTCAATATATCACTCTTTTAAAAATAATCTCTTATGCCGACCTGCAACGTTATAAAAGTACAAAACGAAATCCCCGGTGTAGCCCTTTAAAGACCCCTGCGAGCTTAAGACATGATCATACAAATGATCCCAGATCTTTGTGATCAAAACGTGTTCTTTTAAACATGTGTTTGTTGATTTGTCAATGTCATTTCATTGTGCCAATTTTTTTTTTTTATTAAAACATACCTTTTGTTATTCATATGTTGGAACCATTCGCTGGGTTTTTATTGTTGTATTGTAATGAAATAAATAAATATAGCAAATAAAGATGACTAATACATATCCAGCTGTAAATAATTCACTTCATTGTTGTCCTTTAATCTTACTCTGTATACAAGTTGAGACATGAGTACAGTGATGAAAGCCAGCTCCCCTTCTCCTCCATCACCTGAGTGAATTTTCAATCTATTCTGTCATTTCCTTCTTTCCTCCCTGTTCCCTCCTCGCTCCTTCTCTCCCCGTTTTGTGCCATAATGAAAAGAAAATTTGTCTTATTCATCTCGAGTACGCAGTCCGCCAACCTCAGAGCTCTCTCTACCATGTTATTTCCAGATAATGGAGATGAGATGGTGATGGACAAGTGTTTTTGAGCCTATGCGCAGGACAGGATTAACCATCCTTGGCTCTTTGTCTCCTCTTGACCTTCTGAGCGTTATCGGGTTCACTCACTCAAACATACCCGGTTTTGATAAAGGATGCATGAGTTTCTGATCTTAAAGACACCACAGAAGAGATAAAAAAAAAAAAAGGCTGCTAATTTACCTTATTACTTTGCTAAATAATTAACACGATGCCTAACCGCGCTGAACAACGGCGGGGACGTGATTAAACAAGGCTCCTGAGTGACACATGGCTGCCACTGGTGTCACTTGACAGCGCCCGGGGGAGGATTGACTTTCAAAGTGTTGACGGGGAAGATTTACATGCAGTGGAAAAGAAACCCTGATGGCACACAAGGTGACGGCACACAAGGTGACATCACCCACCCTCTGCCCCATGGCTGTAGGCTAAAAGCAAACCTGCCTGTTTATAAAGATACACACATATACAAGGATGGTTTTGGAGCGTTAAACCTGTCTGAAAGATGCAGGTGAGGGACGGCAACTCAAAATCCCATGAGGGAATTAGGTATGCACATAAAAACGGTATAGATAATACAGCTCTGTTCAGTCTCTTTTGCATGGCTTCATAAGCAGTAAATTTATCTCAGGCACTGAATTATTCAGGCCTCCAGGCGACAGAGTTCCCATGCCGATGCCAGGCTAAGTGCTTCTTATCTTTGTCCCTGGCTATCGGCCCAGAGCATGGAGCTGTGAACTCTGGGGGGGGGGAAAGAAACATTTCTTTAGGGAAACATTTCGGACCAGAGCAAGGAAGTGTAGTCAATGTTTAACACCTTTGAACTACATCATGGCCGTAAACGCAGTGACCTTCTGAAATGGCTCACTGCCCACCTTTCTTTAACTAAAATAGTGTGATTCCAGTGGACAGTGGGAGGGCAGCCATGACTGAAAAACGGCTTACACATTGCTAAAGAGCAATATGACTCTTCTGAAGGTACAAATAGGACATTAATTCTTTCACAAATGAAAAGCTGAACTCATGAGAAATAAAACTCGCTCTTGCTCAGTTCAGTACACTCAGTGGTTTTGCCGCTACAGCCACACTTGGTCTGGGATGACCTCCAGCTTCCAGTATGGTGCCTATTTTTTCCTTTTTATTATTATTATTTTTTAAATGTTTACGTTTGAAATTTCTGTCCAACCCTATTAAGTTAGGTTGCTGACTTTATGAATCACCTGTACTTGTGCTGCTGTTAATCTGTGCTAGTCACCACTAGACAGCTGAAGTTTCACTTTAAGAAAATAATTAAATTCAGTTTCCAGGTAAGGAATTTAATGTTTAACCAGAGTGAAACATTACCAGAAACACATCCAGGGATGTTGGGTGAGTTCCAAAACAGGGGGGGAGGGGCTGTTTTGGGGCTCTTTTTCAGACATTTAAAGGTGAGAGAGACCATTTAGTGTTGATGGGTTAACGGGTTTTCAGGACAGTAAGAGGTCAAATCAACAAACACTGAAAGGCTAGCATGCAGCTGACCCTGAAATCCAGCCTGTGTTGTGTTAGACGGAAACCAGGAAATAAATTCAGAGAAAATCCCAGTTTGTCTTTATGCCGCTTATTGTGTTTCTAGCTTCAGATTTGTGTTTATGTACAGATTTACACGTAAGTTAACAACCCAGAATCTGTACAATAATCCTGTTTTAGGGGGATATTTCCTCTTATAAGTCCTACCCGCTCCTCTGAGACAAGGAAGTGCGAGTGTGCCACAATTAAGAGTGACATCATTAACTACAACAAAGCCTTGAGAAAAACAAACATGTTAACTGAGCGTGCACACCTCGGGGACTCTACAGCCAGTTGCCTAATGGACCTAATAAAAACATGAAGGAATCTGACACACAAGTGCTCTTTGTTTGCTTGCAAACACTCCATCTACAGCGCACAGCAGGTTACGGTGCAAATTCCCTTGTTGCAAAACTACTTTTGTGCCGTTATGTTGAGGCAAATTTATTCACTGAGTCACTGTGATGACAACAACAGTAGAGAGAAACGGTGAAGGATACCGAGAGGTAACATTTATGATGGAAAACAACATAGTCAACTGAACGGTGACAAATGATCAACATTTCCTGTAACAGCTGGGCAATGTAAGTTGTAGCAAACGTTACTCAAAGAGGAGTCAACAGTCCATTAGTTGGGGACAATTTTCAGCGGCGGACCAATACACATTTGGTGCACACTGTTTATGTGCTTTTAGAATTTTTTGTACACACACAACGCAATGCTAAAAGGCCAAAAACATCCAGTCTTATAATAAGTAAGCTTCTAGTCTGGATTCTTTGATCCAATCCAGGTATTTAACCAAAAGGCCATGGTGTCGGTCTTTAGAGGCTCATGAGAGCACCTGTGCTTGTTTATGCTAATAAACAAGCACAGGCAGAAACTGTGTTGACAGGCAGACACAAGTTTGGTTTTGGTCGTTTCATGCGATGTTGATAGTAGAAAAGTATAGAGCCTTATCCTTTAAATACTTCTCCATTGGTTGGTACATTTTATTTTTACCGTTATTGACTCATAAAACTTTAAAACCCCTTCAGATAAAGCCTATAATGCACTGTCATGCAACAAACCATTATGCAAAATCTGTATTTAGGCTGATGTTTTACTACAAGGGAATTTTACTTTGAAGATGTTGCAGACCAGTATTGATGTGGAGCTTACGGTGACCTAAGATATAGCTTTTCATTTCAAATGTTTTCAAATCCTTACAAAACCTGCTCAAACATGGGTTTAAGTTCCCTTTTTGGAGATCGAGGATTTACACCTGACAGCAGTGACGTGATCATGTAGATATATATTCATGAACAAACAATATGCAAAACTTTCATTTTAAGCTCATGTTTTGCTTAAAATAGGGACTCATGGAACTGTGGTTTACAGGGACCAAAGTATAGTTGTTTATTCATGGCGCATGTTGAGTTTGATGCTTATCCCGAAACTTATTTTGCAACTTCATACATTTTCTATTTGTGCCAAAAAAAATCCCCAGCTGTTATCTATCAATCAGTCTACACATAATCTACTTTTCTGCGTATCCTTGAAGTGATTGAAAGGATCAAAGTAATCTGGTGACGCACAAGCCGAGCTTGGCTCTGTTGTTTAAGGGTGCATTGATGAAAAGATGAGTCACTGGTTTGATTAAGCAGGAACTCCACAGCAGATCCTGTTGCCATCATGCTCCACAGATAGATGGAAATGTTCTTTTCTCATTTCTCCAGACAATCACACACACACACACACACACACACACACACACACACACTCTCTCTCTTTGGTGCAGGTGTGACTTATTTCTCAACACCGACATTCAGAATTTCTTAAAGACAAAATCTAATTCTGGAAACTGTTATTTGAGCAGTTTTTGGAGCAGAAACCAGTGTGATTGTGTGATTTGATTCCTCAAATCATCTTTGACAAGATTTGTTTCCTTCAGTGTTAAGTGGTACGACTGTAAATACTGTAGATACAGTTAGGCTACTTGTTAAATCAGACATGTTTTCATTGCGGTTTTGCTCTTTTGGAAGGAGTCGGTGCAGAAGAACAAGCTTGTTTGTTCTCCAGCTTGTGATTTTCCCTGCTGACTGAAGAGCCGCTCGCTGTATATCTCAGCTTATTTTGCCCATTGTGGGGGAGAAGTGAAAATAAAACCACAACAGCCCCCTTGAGAGAGAGACACACCTTCCAATCCAACCTTCAGCTAAACTGTGAATGTATTCACACACTACATAGGGCCTCATGCTGTAGGCCCTATGTAGTATTGCTGTGATGTTTTAAACTAAACATACGTGAGGGAGTTTAGAGAAAATATTTTGCAAGTAAAAACAATAATAATAATAATTTGCAAAAGCTACTTGACCAAATAATGTTCAAAACACATGCATTTCTCTGTAAATCAGTAAAATTAAAACTAGAGCTCTTGTAAAAACCATGCCTGAACAAAGTCCAACTACAGGGAGAACCAAGTTTCTAGCTTTGAAAAGAGCACACTATAATTGAGAGAGCCATAGCAAGCAATTACAGCGGCGAGCGAAGAGCAAGAGGGACGGAGATGGAAGGGGGTGGGTGAAATGAATAGATAAATATCCAAAGAAAGGGCTATTTTCGGTATCGTTGGGGCTCTGCTCCACCTCCTGCACTGACAGAGACACGGAGACAGACACACTAACAGCCTCTCCTGCCGCGAGGAGCCCAAGTCAGTCAGCCGATCAGGATTTTCTTGAGTCACTGCTGCTGTGGAAGTTTCCAAGGTGCTCTGTGTTTCTTCCTGGCTCAAGCAAAGAAAATGCCCTGAGGTGTTCATTAGCTGAGGCCCCGGGGCCCTGGACGCCACCCGCCGAGGCTCTAACTGCTGCGATGGCGAGGTTTATACACGGAAGTCCCACAGCTATCGCACTTGTTTATGTTGAAACAAGAGAGGGAGGAAGCACTGTCAAACAAGCATTTGATGTTCTGCAGCATCACAGAATCTCCAAGAAGGTCCATTTGCTTTTTGACATTTTAAACATTTACTATAATGTTTGGAAGATAATCTCAAAATACTATTGTTACTGTATTTTATTATTGTATATTGCCTATTAACTTATTGTGTAGGTAGTGACCAAGCTAAGCTACGGCTCTAACAAGTATCGCTAAATGACGGAGAGCTTTATTTCTTTATTTTCAGAAAGAATCTCAAGGAGCTCTTGTGACTGACTAGCGCTAGTCCGGCCATCTAGCAAATTAGCGGTTAGCTTGTCAGCTAGAGAATTTTCACTAGCCCAGCGAGGGTAGGCCTATTCACCAAGTATTTCTGTCTTGAACATTGTGAACAGACCTAGGTTAGGGTGTTCTCCTTCAAGGCTAGCTAATAAGTCACAATATTTTATGTATACCCCTGAATTTTATTCTGAAAACCACATCAGAATAAAAAAGTACATCACAGTTTTCCAATTTTTAAAGTATATTCCTTTATTTTATGATACAAATAAAATAAGTAGAAATGATTTGGCAGGCAAAAAAAACAAAGAAAAGGAGAGTTGCAGTGAAACAAGTTTAAAACTTCAATGAATAAAACACCTTATTTATCATTAACACACTCTTTAAAAAAACACGTGTAATTTCCTCTGCACCGTCTGGCCTCAATTAGTTTGTTATTAGGCACATAAGCAATCTACGGAGTAGTCGAACTAACGTCACAGGCCATACAGCCTATATGCAGATGATATACTCCTGGACATAACAAATCCACAAACCAAGAATTAACCTATTTGGAACATTTTCAAGGTACAGTATTAATGGGAATAAAATGATATTGATCCATTCAATCCCTCCAAATACCGCACAACACTTTCCATTTAAGGACGAAAAAAATCACTTGTCTAGATGTTGAGATTATGAAACAACACTTCTCTCTCTTCTGCGGGCCAACTTCCACCCTTCCTAGTGGACAAATTAAAAAGTAAAATTCAGCTCTGGAAAACTCCCTATCCCACTACTCGACAAAGAGAACACCATTAAGAGTTCCTCAAATATTATACCTAATTCATAACATCCCTATTTTTCTGACAAAGTCATTCTTTAAGAGATTACTCAGGAATCCACAGTGTCAAAGACCGTGAGAGTGCTCTTTCACAAAACTGCAAAAGAAATGTCTTCTTTTTTTTTTTAGGTATTTCAAATTAATATTTAATAGGATTGGAAAGTGAAAGACAATCAACAACAGACAACTGCCTTAAAACGTCAACAAGACAATTTAATCTCCTGCCTGTAGGGCACCCTACCACCTTGCCATCTTCTGAAAGTTTTAAGACCGGCTGGAAAAAAGAAATGGGTATTCAAGATTACCAGATTACATATGGGAAGAAAGTCTCGAACACAAAGTCTCAAACAAAGACAGACACTGTTTTATACAATTTAAAATGCTACATAGACTCCATTACTCCGGGGTAAAAAATACAAAGCATACATCCAAACATATCAACCATGTGTGATAAATGCCATTCCTCAGAAGCAACTCTTTTTTTATAGCGCTGTACTATAGGTGTATACTAGTTGCCACTTTTTGGCCTGATAGCTTCAACAACATCTCAGAAATTATTAATACACCACTAGAACCCGAGCATTTTCGCATTCTTCTTGGTGTGTCTGAAGCCTTAAGAAGACTTTACCACAGCCCAACAACAATTCGTCCTCACAGCAGAAACTAAAAACTACTACTTACAATCGTGGAAAGAAACAACGGCGTCCCTCCTCCAAAATGTGGCTATGTGATCTAACCAACACAATACAGCTGGGAAGAATAAGTTATGTTCGAAAAGGGCAGACTACCACAATATAATACGATTTTTGGCAACCACTCATATCACGCCTTGCACATAGAAGTTCCTGAGTTGTTGTCTATATTTTTGCACTTTAACTCTATTTAATGAGTAAATGAGTGCGAGAGGGGACAGGGAAACAGGAGAGGTTTAGGAAGATAAGGAAGACTAAGGGGGAAGATAAAGGCAGGAAATTAATGCTCCTAGACTGCCTTATCTGACTTATTTTCCTATTCTTAGATTTACATTTATTTTATGTCTATTTTACTGGGTACCCTGTCATTCAAAAAGAAAAAATAAATTTCCTTTATTTTGAAAATGTTCCTTTCTCTTTTTAATTTGCCTATTTTTAATATTGTTCCGATCCCAAAATACGATCCTATAGCCTTTACATGTGCATGAACATCATTTTATAAATCTTTCACATAATTGAAAATGAGCACTGACACAACAATATACTGTATGTATAATCTTTGGCTCAATAAAACATATTTTGAGACAGAAACACATAGCCTGACCAGTAAAATAGAAGAAGAAAAACAGAGCTAGTAGGGTGAATTGATGGCCCCTTTATTCAGCAAAGATTTGGCCTTAGCTGTTCTTGTCAAGCTCAAAGTTTGGTTAAGGTTGAAAGGCTGCAGAAACTAAGGCGATATTAGTGACATGTACATGTTTTCTTTTTTATCCTTTGGTAACCTGCTCAAGATTTCAAGTGTGCATAGATCTTCTGATAAATTACATGAATTAACAAAATAAACAGTGAGAATTGTCAGTGTACATGTGTCTGATGATGTAAGAACAGTGTGTAAACTAATTTTCTACATACATCATTCATTTTGTTTTATTCTGATGAAATCAACACAATAAGCTATAAATAAGGATCGCTTCTCATCCTCCCTCTCTCACTGCTCTGCTCCAGACTATAGCAACGTCCAGTCTCTACTCACAATAAATCAACAGCGATGCGAGTAAAGATATTATAAATAACAAGAGAAGACACAATAGAGACAAAAAACATGGGTAGTGTATAAAAAATATGCGATGACCTTTTGTTTTTCGCCCTCTCAGTGAAACGAGGGTGAGATTCCTGAAGATACAGGGAGCTATGGCAAGGACTGTGTGTTCACAATGGACATATTGATTCTATGCTAGCAATAAGCATAGCTTTGCCCCGAAATGAGGCAAAAGTGTGATAAAAGCAACGTGTTTGTTTTTACTAGCACCTGTACAAGGGAAGTATGGACGTGGCAAAGCAGTGTGTGAGCTTGTACAGGCATATAAGGGCGGTGGAGTGTTAAATACACTAGATTCAAAAGGGCTAACGGGTTGATAAGACCGAAGGTGATAGTCACAGTCTACAAACTGATGTCTCTTCATTTGTGGCTTTACACAAACCTTGCAGCATTGGAAAAGTCGCCTCCTTCACAAGGCAGACATTATCTTCTGTCTGTGTGAGCAAAATAAAAAAATATCCAAGACTTTGAGTTCAAAAATAAATCTGTACTTTTTTGTTGTAAACACAGTTTTCCTTCATTTGTTCCAAACAAAAGGGGTGTTGTTCAGAACCGTGGCAAAGTTTCATGGTGGTTTTGAATGCTCCATCAAGTCACAAGTTTTTAGGTGACGAGCAAGAGGCAGCGCAGAGGTCTGTCACTCACAGTCCTCCCCAGCGGTGGCGGCCTCCAAAGCAGCAAGAGCCTCCGCCACCATCGAGTCTGTGACGCTCTGCACCTCCTCCTTCTTGTCCCTCGCCTCCTCTTCATCCTCGCTCTTCATCACCGAGATCCCGCTTTCAACAGTGGAAACGTCCAGAGTCTTTGGCAGTCTGAGCTCGTCCCTGGTGTCTGCTGAGGACAGGCTGGTGGTGCTGGTGTGGATGTCCACTGACAGGACGCTACCCTCGTCGCCCGTGTCGCACAGATACTCGGGCGTCCCTCCCACGCCCTCGTCCACCTCGTCCGCTGACAGGCTTTCGTTGCCAGTCACACACTGAGTGATGGAGCTGTCCCACCCAATCGCTGTCGCACGGTGATCCTGCTCACCATAACTTGTCTGGTTCTCGTACTTGTTTATGTTGGGGTAAATGGGCACCTGGCTCGGGCCTTTTTCCTGCATCCCCCATCTCGGTGCCAGAGCTTCTGGCTGGATGATGTACACCTCTGGAAGTGGTTCGCTCCCCTGCCTGTGCACCTCATTGGCTGAGGGTGCGGCGTGCAGCCTGCGGTTGACATGGTTGTTGTCCACCTCTAGTTTTAGTGTGCTGTCGTTGGACTTGCTGTAGCCCATGTTGCGGAAGCCCTGCTTCTGCTTGTTGTGGCTGCTGAGCGGGTCGTTGCTGGGGGCCGCATCTGAGAGGTATTGGGGCTGGTAGAGCGAGGCGCCTGCGGAGTCAGTCTTCCTCACATCCACCGCCACAGAGGGGTCATAGATGTAGCTGGGAAAGAGACAGATGGAGCGAGTGTTACTTCCAGTGCTGAAACCATTAGCTGACTTATCAGATCGTCGAATTGTGAATAACTTCGATACTTTCTTAGTCTTTTAGGTAATTTATCAAGTAAGAATTGTATTGTTTTAAATTCTAAAATGTGAGGATTTGTTGCTTTTATGTAATTGTATAATTGTAATTTGATATTTTTAAAACATTTTTTTATCAACGGTAGCAGCGTAGCTACTACAATGTTGTACGTAGCTACTGTCAATGTTGGTTGGACACTTCGGTCCAGACTTGGATATCTCAACAACTATTTGATGGAAATTTGGCTCAGACATTCATGTTCCCCTCAGGATGAATTACTTTGATGATCCCCTGACTTTAGATCTGGCACCATCATACAGTCAAAATTTCTATTTGTCCTGTACTTTTTTTGACCAAATAGCCTGCCAGCAAAACAAATATTTCCATCACCCTCAGCTGTACTTTGTGTGCTAATTGGCAAATATTAGCATGCTAATACTAAGAAGGAGAACATGGTCATCAGCATGTTAGCATTGTCATTGTGAGCATGTTAGCATGCTGATGGTTAGCATTTAACTAAAACCTTCACTGTACCTAAATACAGCCGGACAGAGATGCTAGCATGGCTGTAGACTCTTTTTGATGTGGTCACCATAGCCCATGGTGACCACATCAAAAAGAGTCTGGATATTTTTCACTATTTTCCAACATTTTCTAGACTTTAAAAGCAATGGAAACAATCAGTAGTTCAGAAAATACACCTACATCTAATAATTTCAACACAAATGACTTTGAATCAAACCTGCTACAGAGATGAGACAGAATGAAAGATGCATTTGCAATATATTTTAACTTCCAAAGGCGTTGAGTTACACTGTTTGATTTCCTGGATCAGTTTGGCGGCAGACAGAGAGGACTATTTCTGTCCGTCTGACTGGGCTCCAGGAGTCAGATGATCCCGTGAAAATCAATGAAAACACCCTCACACACTATACACTGATGTACCTTTCTAAATGCCACTGTTTCGTCTAAGTCATGCATGCACCTGATGTTTATACTGGCTGCATTCGGCTGTGGTAATATTTGCACTGCTCATATGAATGTCAGATATATTATGCAGACTGTACAAAGGCCTCTGACTGCACTCTTCTCTCTCCAATTCTGGTTCAGCGAAATGCTTATTTTTACTGTCAGATGTTTTGTTTGTGTTGCTGACTTCCACGGAGCAGAGGGAACCACAGGAAAAAAATTCATGTAAGTGAAGAGGATGAAACACAATGCGCACACAAACGCAGGTGTTTGGCATTTCTGTACTTCAATTTCTTGTTTTTTTATGTCCGACATATTCACTGATACCTGGCTATTTATTGGCCTAGCTCTAGCCAAAAAGGCTGGAAAATAATGAGAAAAGGAAAATAAGTAAAGCTAAACAATCGGCAGCATTTAAAGGAAAAATTAAACATCTTGAGGCCCCTTTAATGGACTGGCGATCTGTCTATGGCGTAAGGCCCGCCTTTCGCCCAATGTCAGCTGGGATTGGCTGCAGCCCCCCGCGACCCTGTACGCAGGATAAGCAGTTGACAATGGATGGATGGATTAAACATCTTGGAAAACGCTTACTGGCTTTCTTTCCAAGAGTTAGCTGAGAAGATTGATATCAATTTTTGATTTTCATTTGGTACAGAGAAAGAGGCAGTTAGCCTAGCTTAAGCTAAGCTAGTCTAACGGCTTAGTGGTTCTAGCTCCATACTTAACACACAGGTGTGAGAGTGGTATCAGTCTTCTCATCTTGCTATAACTCTCAGAAATAAAGCAAATACTTTCCACAATCACCTGCTTTAAATCAGACTGCTCTTAGATGCTAGCTTACTCAGCATTATGCTAAAAATTTAAGATAACAGCAACCCCCCCCTTTTCTTTTTTACGGTAGAAGTTAATGATACTAGATTATCTCTTAGGCTCACAGAAATAATTGTAGTAGTTAGTAGCATAGTTTGTCACTGAAAAATACCAAGATATACTTCACTGATTTTCAGATTTATGTCTACACATAATTAGCTGTTTCCTGCTGTGAGAAGACACTGATCACCAGTTTACAGTTAACGGTCTTCTTGATTTAACAGCTCAGAAAATACTTTTCGATAACTGAAACTGAAGGAACAAACAGAGACAAAAAAAAATGGCAGCTGATTATAGGCCTAAGTCTAAGTAAGAAAAAAAACAACAAATGATAAGAAACACAAATTAATTCACATTTTGTTTTTCATTTTGTTAAAGAAAATAATGAGCCCTAGTTATGCCGCATAGTTCAGCTCATTAATATGAGTGACAAGGGGCATTTTCAACTGCAACCAGCATAATAAGAGCTCCCATTCTCAATCAGATAAAGCAGCACTGATCCATTATTTAGCATTGGTGTGATGTATTTCCTGGTGTTTCTGTTGAGTCCCTGCTGTCGTCTGCTCGCTCCTCTGCTGTGCAAGTCTTATATTGTGTAAATTACAAGCCACCGTGCGCTCTGCCAGAGACTTGTCGATTCAGTTTAATAACATGACCCAATTCCTGAAAGGTCAGAGGCTAATTAATGCTCATTTAAGCTCTACGCCTTAAATAGCCCCTTGTAGACTGTAATGACTGTCTGATAGCCAATTTTGGAGGGTTTTCTTACAACGGTATAAGCAACAGATCTCACACATGCACCTGGAAAGGTATTAAGAGTGTTGGCAGGGGGGCTTTTTTTTGTAGATAGTGTCAGACATCACCTGCTGCGAGCGCCTACCATCTCTTCTTCCTTTCATTTGTTTTCTCCTCCACCCTGCGAGCCTCATGACCCCAGCAGAGCAAACTCCATCTCACACCTCTCCAGGTGCCTCTCCCCTTCCCCTCCTCACAAGCCTCCTCCTCGTCTCTCTTTCAGCGTCATTGTAATGTAGTCGCAGCTCACTAATCTACTATCCCTTTGCACTTGACTTCTCCTTGATTTGAGCTCCTTCCCTCGAGCTTTTTCCATCTACTGTCTCACTCCTGCCTCCTCCTCCTCCTTCTTTCTCAAGTTGTGCCCTCCACTCTTGTTTCTGTGCTCCTTATTCTGTGCTTTTATCTCACCCTCTTCAGTATTCACGTACTTAGCAAGAACCTGAGAATTAAGGACATAACTTTCAGATGTATTGACTGATTCAATAACAGCTTTTTTTCCTCACCTCCTGGCAAGCAGACACACAAACACATCACACGCCTACGCCTTTATAGCCACAAGCTAACACACACATGCTCACCCTTTCTGACTTAAGCACCTCTACCTCACCCTGCATCCTTCCCTCTGTCTGCCTTTGCAGTGGAGAGCTGAGAAAATGAATGTTTTCCATTTCTCTCACTCCTGGGCAGCGCTGCCGCTGAGTCCTGGCTGCCAAGGTGAAATTTGAAGCTTGCTTTCAGAGAAGCCAGACACACACAAGGTGTTTTTATATATATATATATATATATATATATAAAAAACACCAATGATTCATAAAGCTGGACAAAAGCTGTGTCAGAAACTGTATTTTCATCAGCTCTCATCTCCAAGCTATTTTCAAAGAGCAAACATTTCAGTTTTTGTTTTTTGCTGCAATGTATGAAGTCAAAACAGACAAAAAAGGCACAGAAAGTCCCACAGAAAGAGAGGAGCAGCAGCTCCTCAGGCTTAAGCTCTGATTTTAATGATTTTGCATATAAGCAGGTGCAATTTAATCTGGGGAGTTCCTGCTTTGCCCTCTCTGTCGGAATTCCCTTTCTGTTTTGTGTTTATTTTATTTTTTTAGATTTTTTTAGGGAGCTCCTCCATCCTGGAAGACGCCATTCTCAACACCGATGGTGCACCAGACAAGATGTTTCCCTCGTTGTTTAGCCACATCTGCATTTTGTGTCTGCTATACCAACTCACTACACAGATTTAAGCTGATCATACTGATTTCAAATATAATGCATGGTGCAGTGCTGCTAATGGATTTTATGCCACCAACAACTTTTAGGCTTCTGATAAACATCCTAATCTTTAGTTGTCTTAATGCAAGGCACATTGTCCTCTTGGACATTTCCACCTTTAAGTGGCAAAACATAATGTACAACACATAATATTTGAATGGGACTTCTGCACGAGCTCAATTGGGGTGCCTATGACAAAAACTCAGGGTCATCTGACAAAGAAGTTAACCCTATCTCAACTTTTACTATAACACAATGCAATGAGTTGATTCACGTCTCTGCCTTCTCAGTGATGACTGGCTTTTTGCCCTGTGGCCATGAGGAGCAGGTATAAACACTTCTGCCTTTAGACGCAAACAACACATTTTGCACAAACTACTTCATTTGAAGCATACTGAACCCCTAACTCATTTATGGATGTCCAATTAAATATACCTGGGAAGTTGTGTTTCCTGCTGCACTGTAATCTACAGTAAATGTTGCCTTCTGTGACACTGATTTCTCATAAAAATGCATAAGTAAAGAGAGATTTGAGAAATCTAAAATGAACTTCTGATCATGTCCCAGAGTCCCTTTAAATAAGTAATAAAACAAAAATCTGATATCTTTTATTCAATTTGTACCAGTTTTCAAAATAAAATCCTTGGATAGTTGGGAACCCGCAAGAGTCAGCCTGCTGATACTGAGGCCATGGTGTTGACCCAGTAACCTACACGCCCCTGCCCCGCCAAACCCCAAACACCACTAAGCCCAGAAATGTGACACTCCAGACAATTAGGGAGGTATGTGTATGTGTGCTACAAGCATTCACTTGTGTGTCTTTGACATGGGTAAGAAAAAAAGTGCCGAGGGGAGGGGGATTACAACTCTGGTATGCGAATCACAACGTGCCCTTTCATTAATCTGCAATCAAAATCTTGTTCCCCGGCCCTGTTCTGTCTCCTGGTTCACCTCAAAAAGCAGAGCGATGTCGAGCCCTGACAACGATGCCTCATAGGTTTTTAATGAATAGACAGTCCTGCAAAGAAATACAGTAACCAAGGGTGATGGCTATTGGCATATTGACTCACAGTTTGTACAAAGAGGCCACGTGAGGCAGAGAGTGCAGACATATTATAAATGAACCTCTCACTATCTGCATGGAACGAGACATTCCATGTTCCTTGTCCACATCATTATGTGGACAAGGAGACATGTGAATTGGCACTGCGAAGCTGCAGATAAAAAAATCGACAATGACAATTTAAATAACTGACTCATCATTTTTATCCCCGACAATTCATTTAATAACAAGACAAAGAGGCTGTTTTCAAAACGGGCTAAACTGCTGTCTCAGAAACAGGACAGCGAGTCATCAAGTGCTGTTCCAAACGGCTCGAACGATCTCTTCCTGTCTCGTAAGATGCCTTCAAACTGCCCCTGTAATGGCTAGTTTTGAAGGCAGCATCGATGGTGACTTGATGCCACCTATTACCCACAAACCAGTGTGGCTGCGGCAGCCTACGAAAACCGGTCAAGATGACGGACAAACAAGCCGAATTTGTGTACAAATATACCTTTTTAAAAGTTTTTAGTAGTTTTTAGTAGTTTTCTCGCTTCGATTTTTGAAAAGCTAGTGAGAACTTAACACTGAACTATCATATTAGCCTGTGACTGTAACCAGCCAAGTTTGTTCAGTATGATTTTGGAGGCGTCTGTTAGCCATTTGGCTAGTTAGCTGATGCTAAGGCTAGCTGACGTTGTGCGTTGGCGTAAGTGCTGCCCTAGAAGGCGCTGGAGTCCCGCTTCTTTTGGGCGATTTCAGTCTGGTTGTAATTCGTCCAGATCGCTCTCACTTTCATGTAAAGGCAGTTTTTTTCCAACTGCAGGCGCTGCAAAGCAATCTCTATGGGTTCCGGGAGGGCTCGCACTTACTTACAAATACGGCACAGTATGTAGACTAAGGAACAATCTTTGTCTCATAGCAGACTTAGACCATTGAGCTGGTCATCTTAGCCATTATTGCAACAATTGCCCCCCCCTGAGAGATATGGCAGGGGCCGCCACTGCATGGCGATAAGCAGTTTTAATGTTTACCATGTTCACCAGCTTAATTTAGCGTGTTAGCATGCTCACATATGCCTATTAGCACTAAACAAAGCACAGCTGAGCCTGACGGGAATGTCGTATTTTGCCATAAAAAAAATAAACCGGTTTATGGCACTGGATTTAAAAAAAAAGAAATACAAAATACACAAATGGAAATAAACAACACAGACATAGCCTAAAATGTATGTTGTGTGAATGTATACTGAACCAGCGATTTGATTTCTGTCCTGTTCCAGCAGGGTTTTATAGTGCAGGTGGGCCACACCGCCTGAAATAAAGACTGCCTCCAATAACATCATAAAAACTTTATACCCTTGTGCGAATTAAAACATTAACCAGCAAGAAAAAGGGCAGAGGAGCTGTTTCATACAGTAAAAGCCATATACTGAATGAGTGTGGCCGCTGTTTAGGACGTCACAAATTACCTTCCAATCACCTCCACGTTTTTTTAGAGGCTCTGAGACACGTATGTCCTTGAAACATAAAACCAAAACTGGCTAATTACCACTAGAGGAATGTGGGAAAAAACATTTAATTCTTGTGAACCGACCCTTTAAATCACTGACATCTAACAATAATAAGATAGTGTCCTGGCAACGTTCACTTGTAAGACAGAAAAGTGGCACCAAACAAACAACTGCAGACACATTTCTCACCTTTTGATCATCCTGCAGCATTGGCAACCCATTTGGCCAGCTGTGTTGTGGAGCTGTGGAGGGACATTAAGAAAGCAATTAAACTTTAATCATGTTCTTTAAAAACATGCACATTTATTGTTTTTTCAGCGGGTGACATTTTCCCATCTGCAATCGCTCATCAAGGAAAGGTTACAGTTAGCTCCACAGTCGCCGGCCTGTACACCATCACACACACACACACACACACACACACACACACTTTGACAGAGTCCGAGACTGCTATTGATCGGACAGTTCAGCACCTCTGACATGTGAGTGGTTTTTAAATGAGAGCTTTTTTTCTGGGCTCGCTTGAAGATTTCACCTCATCAGTCAAGTTTTTGCTTTGCCCTTGGTCCCGACGGCGTTTGGATGCGAGGATGAAAACTCTGTCTACCTGAAGCACCGATAAAGATGTTATTGCCATCCATCACTGTTGTGTGTGTATGAGTGTGTATCATAGTGTGTGTATCTATGAGCACGAAGGGAGCGACCTTTTCTCTCCTGGTGGTGTGTCTCTCTAGGCTTTGGCATTTCATTGCCCGGGTAAATAATTAATCACTGGGTCTTGAATGGTTTTGTCTGCGAGCGAAGGAGAAAGAGAGCACGACAGAGGTAGAGGACACAGTATCTTGTGGAATAAAAGGAAGGATGTGTGTCCACGAAACAAAACAGTTTCTATTCCTAACCTTAGCTCTCTGACCCTGGTCTTTTGTTGTACATTTAGTTGAAAGTACAGTTTTCCAAGTACTTATAGAACAGTAGAGGACTAGTGCAACACATTCTGAGTGCAGCTTCAAATAAAAGCAGATCTATCGCAACTATATTTCATTAAAAGATTTCTCTTAAAAATGTCTAACTTTCCTACCCATTTGTACCTATGAGGGTGTAAATCTATAAACGAGTCTCTTAAAAAAGGTTATTAAAAGTTACTACTTCAAATAAATAGGCACTGTGGTTTTGATTCAAGTGAGAGTAAAAAGCGCATTTGTTGTGGACTATTTTCAGTAGTATTTCAGAGTATTTACAACAGCAGGATCTAGTGTTGAAAGTTTTCCTGTGATTTTAAGTGATTACTTCCCAGGAATATCTTGCTGTTCTAGCCACACACTAAATAAAGTTGATTTTGAACAGAACTGCAGGTAATTCATCATGAAGCCTAGAAAGAATTAACAACACTAACTACTCCCTATCTACAGAATCATTTCATCCTCAGATTTTTTTTAATGGAATGCAGTTTCATGTAAAGTCTGCATTAATACTGCTTTCAGGGAAGAAGAACCTAATTCTGGTGGCAATTAGAGTTTTCCTGTGATTTGAGGAACAGCAGCACTGTTCTTGGACATTTACTTGTAACATCAGCACCATCTTTTTGCCTACGTGCTTTAAATCGGGCCTACTGCCACCACTGAGGTCTGCATATCTGATTCAGCCACTTGTTGAGCTGCACTACTTTGTTCACCTTATCTAAAGAACATATTATCCAGTGCAGCAGTGTGGCTCATTGACGTTTTGGACATCAACGGAGCTTCACGGCACAGAGGATATGTACACATATACAACTGAAGATATATCAGGCTTTGACAACACAGGCAATACTTGTTAGTTGGATCATTTCAAAAAGGAATGTGCCATAGCTCTTGTAATCATTCCTTTTCTTCACTAATTTGTGAACCCATTAGTCGTGTAAATTTTCAAGATGTAGCGAAGCCAGGCAACTGTGATGTAACAGCCTTCAGTTATGCTGTGGGACTACACCTAATAATGCAAAGTCCTGGAGGGAACGATGTACACGTGGGTTTTGAAAAATGCACCAACTTGATGTACAGTGCTCCTCGAGTTAGCATTAAAGGCTTTTTAATGCCTTTAAAGACATGAAAGACTGTATTATTTGTGCCAAAGCAAAGCATGACTTAGCTATCCCAAGGCGTCTAATTATCCCCCTACGGGCTGCTGCTGTGCGCCAGCACAGAAAAAGAGTCCAGAGCCAGAGGTGAGTGAAGCCACAGATGACACAGACAAAGTCAACTTGGACAGAGTAGCGTCCGCTTGTCTTTGTGTGCCCTCTACTCTCTCTTGTGATTTGACGTGGGCTTGACTGTAAACCGGCTGAAACGATCACCACCACACATTCGTCTGCATTTTCACTGGGACCTCCGACACATCCACAGCCACTCATGAAAAAGCCAAGAGGGTGTACCACGCCAAGTGCACCTCAGAGCGGCTGAGAGGCCCAGTGGTTCGACCGGCTGTGCTTTAACTACAGGACCCTGATTTAACACACTGCCGCATTGGCAAGCACCCGCCCAGCTGAAGTGTCCCTTATCTTCCAGGAGGGGAGCAAGAGAAGAGGTAATTTCCCAGCGGGCATCGGGAACTATCACATTAATGGAGCATTAGTCCCCAAAGACCTCTGAAGTTACTATCGGCTGACTTTTACAATTACTAGTCACGTTCAAGCGGGTCAGTAATCTTCTGACAAGCTCCAACTCTGAATCCTCTGATCGCTCAGCCGCATTCCTCCCTCCGCCGCTGCCAGCAGCTTCCTCCCCCTCCTGTTTTCTTGTTACTTGGTGGCATTTCTTGCCTTGTGCCTTGTGCATTATGTATATTTCATATCTCAGCGATATGTGTCTGTTGCTTTCTGCTCTTCGCACCCCCGGGGGTGTTTTAATTTGCTGGCCTCGGAGTCGTGCAGGCTGCTTGGATCCGTTAGGGGAGCATCTTGGAGCTCAGAGCCTCCTCTGCCAAATACGACTGCATATCTGTTTGTTGCAATGAACAGTCCTAAAATGGTCCTTTGACATGACTGTCTCCGAGTGAATGGCTATAAATTAATCATGAGTTTGAATATGTTTAGTTCTTTCTTGGCACCATGTTTTCACCACTAAAAACTCGACTTGTATGACAGTACATGAATAATTAATTGTTGTGACGGAGGTAATCAAGCAATAACGAAACCATGTTAACCTGTTCTGTTATAACCCCTATGTAAGATTTTGAACCTGTAATGCTTTTTAACTGCACGTTACATGAAGATCTGCTGAATCCATCCATTTCATGTAACATAGTGAAAAGACAGAAGAAACTAGCAAAGAAACTATTTATTCCCCATACAACACACAACTATGAGTGTTATCTGGCTGATAATGCTTTAAAATGTTGATTAATCACACAGCTAAGACCACTACAAAGACATAAGAATCAACCAACAAGGGTAAAAGAGAAGATGGTACAACACGACCTTTTCAAGAATATTTCCCCCCGAGGTCAATCTCATGACTTTCCCTCTCATGTGTCAAATCATGGGAATGTAACAAGCTTTGGAAGAGATGGAAAACAAGTTTGGCTGACTGGGCTGGAAAAGGCTGGTTTTGCATCGGCATGAAGTTGGGTTGCACATTTGCAAGGCAAAACTCTGGGCTGGCAGACAATATGATTGTAGTGTTACCTGCCTCCGGCCAACCATTCTGCTGCTGGTCAGCAAAAACAACCTCTCAGTCAGAGGGGAACTAGTCCTGCAGGGCAGAGATGACGCAATGAATCTTAGCCCCAGCAGCTAACAACACTCCTCCAAGCAGCCGTGGCCAATGAGTAACTAGCTAGTTACATCAATGTACTGATAACTAAGTGACATTAAAAGTCAAAGACAACTGCCAAGAGCTCTGCTGGAAGAAAATGACAAGACAAACACGACTAACACGGCTGGCTGGCTCCAGTGTATCAACTCACAGCTGTCATCTCACTGTGTTTGTAGAGTAAATAGCTATAAAGAAGTGAGAAAAACAGCAAACTGCATGCTAGTGCTGTGAACACCAGGGTTTTTACTGGCTCAAAATGAGGCAGAGGTGGTATCACCCTGATCACCGTGCACGTACCGTGCCTTTAACTGGCTCAAGCAAACACTTTTTATACACAACATATTTTAAGAGTTCAAAGAAAATGACAATTTTCACTTTAAAGCATATTTTCTAAAACAATAAAAGGGGCCCTGTTCAACATTAAATTAAATACAACATTAAAGCTATTGTGTTAATTTACAGTTAACAAGCAGCAAGTTTAAAATCTAAATCAAATCAACATCAGCTCTTGTTTTCACTTATAGTTCAGGTTTGTCCTGCCGTGTAGCTGATGGGAATTCCTGGATATTAAATGTTCATCTGCAACTTTCTGTATTATCATATTAGACAAAGAAAAGCAGCAACTCCTCACAATTTAGAAGGTGGAAAAGAGTAATTAATGTTTTGGTTTTATAAAGTTGCTTTGATGATTGTTCAATTATCAAAACTGTTTCTGATTATTATTTCAAAAGCATCGAAATATTATGATTAAAATACCAAACAGTGTATATTAAGTAGTCAATCAATCAATTACAACCTTAAGATGCTGCTAGCAAGTTAATACATCAGTAATAAATGACATAATAATTTTCACTCTGACAGGGCACAGTCAGCATAAATTCATGATACTTGAGTAAATTCTGCTAATCCTGCAGTACATTTACCGAAGTAAAATTTTAAATGCAGGATTTTAACTTGTACTTACCGTGTTTAATATGGTTGGGTTGTAAGGATCTAAATCTTCCACAACTGTATAAAAATAAGTTAAGTTGTTGCTTTAATTGAGCTGCAATAAAACTTTTCATGAATGCACCTTACACATGAGGTCATAGAGTGATGTCTCCAGATATACGGAGGTTAAAGAAGGCAGATTGAGCTGTAAGCGTTAAAGCACATCAGAGGATTCACAAGAAACTAAGATGTCAGAAATGAGGATTTCCCCTCGCCCTCTGAAGCCTCCCTCAGGCTTTACAGTAACCAACAGCTGAACATCCAGCTGACCAATGGTGTCGTTCCCCTGGAAACTTTCCAAACTCATAATGAGATCAAGGATTCAATCTGTGCATCAAATGACTATCATTCATTCAGATATTGGCCATTGTTGGCTGGCAATAGCAGTGCTTCGTCTGCTCCCTGTGCCATTCAATATATTATATATTGCTCCTGTTTTTTAAGATAGGGAAGATCGTAGGACGATTACTGAAAGGGAGAGATATTTCAGCGCTGGCAGTTTGGCCGAGCTCCCATTTTTTCACTTTCTGAGTTTCCCCCAGAGGAAATTGAAACATTTCATCTTGGAGAAACGGGTGCAATAAAAGTGAGATTGCTGTAGTGTGTCCCCTAAATGTGGGCTGGATTGAAATCCAGGGGATACCCGTGGAAATGGCAGTCAGAGCCATTTTTTGAAAGATTGCTGCAGGTGAAAAAATTTCATCAGGAAAGATAAGGCTTAAAATAATTCTTCCTCTGGAAAGAGTCTGGTTGAAACTGACTTTTACCTGTTAAGAGTTTGTTTTGAAAACTGGAGTTACTGTGTGTAACAATTGAAAAAGTCTCTGAAATGAGGATAACATTAGAAAAGGAAAAAAATAATTTTAGTTATTAGTTTTAAAGGTTGGTGTGTACCCTTACTACTCGGTTAATAAGCTGAATACATTTTTAAAGACCATTAAAGTGTCATCTGTACATTTAGAAATAAACTGCAAAACGGTCATTTAAATGGATACACGATTACCAAGTCAAGATTGAGATTATGGTTCAATAGCATTTTAGCTAATCTTAATCTAACCAATCCCTTATCAAATCTTAATTAGGTTTAACTTTCAAGATTTGCAATAGAGTAGAGTCAGAAATAACTAAAAATATGATATGATTCAGAGTTTGGTGGTTAGTGGAGGTGTTAAACCCTCTCCTGTTTAATGTAGTTACTGGATTACTGGAGTTAAACAATCACCTCACTCATATAATACGTAGCTTTTGTTGTGAAATGCGTATTATATTTCATAAAAATGTAAGAATTTCCTCAGATGTTATTTTAGGCACCTCCACTATAAAACGCTGCGGGAAACACGGAGATATGTAATAATCACTTCTTGTTAACTCAGTTGCCTACTTATGTTTACACCTTATTTTTCACAAGCTATTTGATTAGTTTTTTTCTGTTGCTATGGTACTTTTATCTGTACTATCTATATTAATATTTTTCATTCTGAGGAGTCAGCTTTAAATTTTTTCCCCCAGTAAGTACATTTTGTTTTAAGCCTGTTTTTCGCTAGCCAAAATTCGCATTAAATAATACTGCAACATGAATTACAGATGCATCTTACCAACCAAGCTAGCTAGCTCCAACTTCTCGTCCGAATGTGGTCACGTCTGGTTAGAAAAAAAACAAGATGGCTACGGTCAAATTACCAAACTTGAGGCTTCAAAACAGCAGTCCACAAACAAATGATTAACATCACAGTGGCTACGTCCACTTCTTTTATACAGGCTATGGATACAAACAATGTGTTTTGGTGAGAAACACTGAATGTAAACTTTGTTTACAAGAAAGCTCAGCAGGGCACCTTTAATGTGGAAAATGTAGAACCAGGTGTTTGTTTGTGATAGTTACTGTAGTGATTAGATCTCCGGACTCTCATATCACCTCAAAATACAAAAACACACAGTCACCTCCTTGAGATACTCTGTTGCATATCTGATACCGCTTGTTTTTTGTTGTGCCCTTGGGTGAGTGAAATCTATCCACAACCATTTCTGTATATCTGTGGGTTTGAGTTCCTGGTCTAAACACTGTGCATTCCAACACTATCAATTAAATACAGGTAGAAGAGGTTTAGAGACAAAAACAGAGAGCTTGAATAACGTTAGAGGCTTGCCAGTAGATCCCTAAAAAAATGTTTCTCTTATCTACTGGCAGTAATTGAATGCACATTCAGAGAGTTGTTCCCTGAGGTGTAGGTATGAATATTTCTCCTGAGTGTCTGACCCTGCTGTTACAACTCAGCTCAGTTACCTGATTCGTGAAACGGTTGGCGTATGTAAGCTGTGTGTTACATTATAAAGTCGTAATTTATCTCTTGACACCTACTCTGGGCCGGTCAGAGTGTCTGTGTTGGTGTATGTGTGTGTGTGGAGGGATGGTGAGAAGGGAGATCGTGTTCATTTGGGTGACACAGGAGGAGTGTAGTGATGGAAAAGTGGGCTAACTGGTCAGCCGTCAGTCTGACAGGCTGTTGTTTTTGCTTACTGCTCTTTTTCTTGTGTTTCAAACACATCATTTTTCTTGAAATTTGAACTTTCACATCATGCGCTGTCATGTCAATGCAGTCAGAAACACGGCGGGACTTTACAACGCTACAATCCAGTGCTTCCCACATATAGACTTTTCTTGGGTGGGCCCATTTTAGCACTCTGCAGACAACCACAGAGAGAGTTGTCTCTCAGATGTCATTCATTAGCTACCATGTTGGTTTCGTTTCGATGGGCTATGTCATTAACCAACCTCCTCCACATGAGGAGCACCTGCTGCTGAAGGGAAAGGGAGCAGATTGAAGTAGACAGTAAACACTAAAATATGGTGGAGCATGAAGTAGAATTAAAATAGTGACGAAAAAAAAGGTGGCACCGCCACCGCCCAAGTTCTCTGTCAAAAAACAAAAAAACAGAGGGGGGAGGGTTTCTTCATGACAATACCCCCCTATGAGAAAACTTTTCTCATAGTTTATCAAAGTATGAAAAAACTTTTCTCCCACTGTTTATTATTAGATTAATAAATGGCCTACATAACTTTACATCGCGATGCAGAGTTGCAGTGAAAAGATAGAAAAGACAGACACATGCTGTGTTTAATTCTGAAGCACAGTGAGTGGGTAAGGGGAGAGCGACCGATTAAAAGCCGTCGCCTTCAAGATTGTCACTGAGTGAAACCCTGTAGCTGTGTGTTCGGGTATGTTCACTGGTGTAACAGGGACACTGGGCTGCTTGTCATCATAGAAACAGACCATCACATTGTGACATTTATTGCAGCTTCAGTAATATTGACTGCCTTCCCTTCGACACACAGCAAACCCTAACAAAACTCGATCCATACCGTGAGTTTTGTGATCCGTTGCATCACTGGAGAAGTAGCACTGATAACTCTGAGGGGGGGATACATTTTGTCCCCACCTGGGATAAAAAATATTGAGCAGAGGCAGGACTGGCGACCTGTCCAGGGTGTACCCCGCCTTGTGCCCAATGTCAGCTGGGATTGCCTCCAGCCCCCCCCGCGACCCTGTGCGCAGGATAATTGGTTGACGATGGATGGATGGATGGAGAAGAGGCAGGGACATAGAAATGAGAAAGGGGGAAATCCAACGCATCCCCCCTGGCAAATCGCACCCTGCCTATCTCCACTGACAAGGCATTTAATTATAATGACCTCTTCACAAACCTCTGTTTAATGCTACTACAAGCAATTTTAAGACACCACTTTTTACTATTTTCTGACATTTGATGGGCAAAACTAAATAATAATCTGTTAAATAAGGAAGTGATATGTGCTGGCCTCTAGCACTGCCAAAATGTGGTTGACCTGCACACAGTAGCGTGCCTGAACGCATCATGTGTACACACGAACACTGGACTGGAACTGCTGGCGCCTGTTTGCGCCATAGAGACAGAACCAACATCTGAGCAGCTGCTTTTTACCGCAAATCTGCTCATTCGGTTTTTACCACCATGAGGGCAACAGAGGGCCCGCACCGCTGGTTTTGGCCTTGGTGTCCTAAATTCTGGCTGTAATGCTCAAAAAGTGGCCTCGCCCTAAAAATTACTTAATTCTCATTCATGCAATTTTATTCTACTTAATTAATTTTTGTTTTTTAATGCTGTTCTTATGTAAAGCTTTGAATTGTGTTTGAAAGGTGCTATGCAAATAAAGCCACCTTTGCCCTGGACCTTTTAACTGTATCTCCAGAAGACATGGGGATATGGTTTAAAGCTCTGGAAATAGCTAAGAAAGTGAACCTTGTGCGTATGAATATGTGGGTCTACAATTAATCTCTACCCTCAAGATTTCCCAAGATATTTTTTTTCCCAAGCTATGAATCACTAAACATGCTCAATCAATTCTTAATATCATCCATCCTGCTTACAGGGTCGCGGGGGGCCTGGAGCCAATCCCAGCTGACATCTGGCGAAAGGCGGGGTACACCCTGGACAGGTCGCCAGTATTCTTAATATCATCTGAATTACAAATAGTTCTGCATGTAATCTCAACATCCAGCCTCGTTCTTCTTGTGATCTTTTATCCCTCTGGGTGCTAAATCAAACCTGATCTACAACCAAACTCCATTTCATCAAGCTGCAACCGGCTTTTATCTCACATGTGTGCTCAAGAAAACAAAGTAATTATTGCAGGACTTCCTCATAGTCATTGGCGGACGGTGTGACCCTCTTGCATTTCTCGGCTGGAAGAGAACCACGGCGTTCGATAAGGTGGTCAATTTAGGCTTCTTATCAGCTCTGAGGCTTTTAAAATCCAGCTGAAATGTCAACACGCGATTTTTAAGTTGGTGCAGTGACAAAAGAAAGGAAAGTGCTGCTGTCTCACCCACTGCTTTATCCTGCTTTTAATAACCTGCATGTACAGTAGATGAGAGATAACCTCCCACACCTGATAACACTTCCCATGAGAGAGCCCCGGCGATTTAGCTGAGTGATGTTACCGTGTAACTTTTTCAATTACGGCTCGCACAAAGAGAAGAAATTGAAGAAAGATCTGCTATTAAGGGGAAGGAGGGGGAGAGTCAAATCAGTTCAAAATAAGACGCTACAACTTTTGATTTGAGTGCTTGACACACGTGCGCTTGACGAGGTGACCTTCAGTCGGCTGATTTGAAGAAGCCAGGACGTGATTAGGCAAGTGTGGTGAGTTTCCATGGCCACCAATTTCTATAAAGCCAGGCCTTGTTAAGGAACAATCTGCAGCGCGTTTGTTTTGATTTCATATTCATGCTGACACACACGGCTGCTGTTTTTCTACATAAACCAAACGATGGGACAATGCGGGAGCTCAATCAAATGACTATTGTCATTGATCAGCTGCTCCAATTGGAAGTGTCAGGTGGTACCCTGAAGTGTGTGTGTTCACGTCTGCTTCTGTGTGTGTGTAATATGATGTGCTGTGTCCACACATCTTTTCCAGACAGCCTTGGGCAGCAGGCTGATGAAAACAGGTCCTGTCTCTCCTCTCTATTACCCAGCTGCCCGCACTTATCAATAGCCCTGCTCACCTCACGCTCCCTCTCTCACACTGCAAACAGACCGGCTGCTGTTTTTCCTCCTGCGGATCCTCCTGACCCAGGAGCTAAGAATTGTACTTTAGGGAGTAAACAAGCCTACGAAGAGCCTGAGTTAGAGAGCACTTTCAAAATGACGCAGAGCTGGTAATGCAGTGGCGAAAAAAAAAGGAGGGTGAACATTCACACAACCATTTTGGCAACAAAACACCTACATATCTTACCCAGGTTTGATATAATAAGTACAGCTAGTATGAATTTATATCAGAAAAGGCAGACCTACTTCACTTCACACTTCCGTTTTCATTAATTAAGCCCAAGGTGATGTCTTCAAATCACTTGTTCTCTTATTTTCACCATACTGCAGATTCATCCATTTATTATTCTCAGAGCCTGAGGTGAAGTCAAATTGCTTGTTTTGTTTGATCGACAGTCCAAAACCCACAAAATATTCAATTAATAATTATATAAAGCTGAAAAAAGCCAGCAAATCCTCCCATTTGAAAAGTTGAGACCAGACATAGTTTGGCATTTTAGCTTGATAAATGCCTAAAACAATTATAGTGGTTGTCATAGTTGATGCTCATTATTTTTCTGTCATTCAACTTATCGTTTCAGTCCAGTTATCAGTTGGGTTTTGTTTTTAATTGATCATCCTGTTGATTCATTGTCAAAAATAATGACTCATGTTCTTCAAATTAATTAGCTAGTCAGAACAACAGCCAAACTCCACAAAGACTCATTTTATGATGATATGAAATGGAGACAAACAAGCAACTTTCTTACTACATGAGAAATTATCAAATTATTAGTTGGTTTTAATATTTGGAAAATGTCCTTGGAGTCATTTACCTCAACAAATGCAAAGAAGGAACTATTGCAGGCACCCAAAGTCAAAATCTTCTCTTGCGGCAGACTATATGTAATTTTTTATCATGGAAATGGTATATATAACGGTACAGTGACTGTTCTATAAATTCTTCCATACAAACAAAAACAACTCCACTTGCTCTGTATTTACAATTTCACTTTTCTCCCTGTTTTCTTGTTATTCTCTGGCAAACCAACTTTGAGGTGCATTACCGCCACCAACTATCGCTCTGGCGTGGTAAGCAGTAGGGTTGAGCAAGTACTCGGCTGAAATGAGTATCCGGTACATAAAATGTACTTTTTACGAGTATCGTCAGAGTTAAATGTGTCTATATCTGTTTTCTTTTAAAAAAACAGTTCTCTTCTATTGTAATTAAAAACATCGTGTTGAAGTGCAATTCTGAGGCTGTTGTGTAAACAGTTTTCTAATAAATTTAGAAACTTTTGATCAACCCATACCTATTTCAGGCTTAAATAACTAACTTCCGGTTAGTCATGCCCACGTCCGGGTTAAGCTCCACCGATTCCGAGTACAGATACAGATACTTTAATATTATGAACAGATACAGATACAGATAGTGGTTTACTCACTCATACCTAGAAGGCAGTCCTGCTGCCCAGATCACGTTACCTTGCAACGCAGCTGGATTTGCGGGGTTATGCAGGAATGGAACGTCAGAAACTTTTCTTGGACACTTCTTAGGTTTTTGCCGCCCTAATTTGTCTCTACCATAATTCTAGTAACTATAGCCTACTCTGTCACTTACAGAAGTTCATTTAGATTTAGATTTAGATGCCTAAAAAAAACTCAAGCTACATTTAAAAGCTGATAGCTAAAAAAGAGCCATAGAGTAATTATGCAATTCCTAATTTGAATAGTTGATTATTTGACTATCAAAATAGTCATACTTGCAGGCCTACTCAGTATATTGGGTGTAAGGTTTTGGTGTCAGTTAGAGCTACAACGGTTTGAGTCATTTTTGTCAGAAAGATTCTCTGATTCCAGCTTCTTAAATGTGAATATTTTCTGGTTTCTGGTTTCCTCCTCTGTGACAGCAAACTGAATATCTTTGGGTGACATTTGAGAACGTCGTCTTGGGCTTTGGGAAACACTGATGGTCATTTTTCACATTTTTCTGACATTTTACAGGGTTAATTTATTTCATATTTACAACAGGGTGGTACGATGAGCTGCAGTTTGTATTTATGGAAACTAAACAACTATTTGAATAATTGAGAAAATAATAAAAGGCAGATTAATCAACAATGAAGATTTGCAGGCCTTAGTGTCAGTCACGCCATATTAAAGTCTTTTTATTTGAGTGGTCTTGGATTATTCCTTCTTGTTTTAATCTAACAAGTGTGTTTATTGCCTACAAGTGTGTTTATTGCCACAGTACACTCCTCTGTCATTAAAACAACAGCCAAACTCCACGAAGGGATTGAAGGGGTTATGGTTTCCCTACACTGTCACACGACAAATCCTTTAGTTTTAAAAGAGAACACTGTGTATAATCTGTTTTCCATTTCAACAACAGCACTGAGCTCTGTTCCCATGTTTATATCCTGTTTCAGGTCGAGTCATCCAGCAGTAGCAGCCCGGGTGCAAAGCAAACTAGACCTTGGGCAAATATTATTTGCATACACTTTTAATGGCTCGTTTTGTCTGAAAGGCGCATGGGTTGAGTCTGCCACAAAGGGCAAGAAAATGGGGTTTAGCAAACTGCAACTTAGCATAGTGTGTAAACCTCATGATTTTGTGACTCTTGCCTACCTTCAGCTTAAAAAAGAGGTCAGAAGACACACACTGATGTGTGACAGCTGCTCTACACGGCTGGAAACGTCACACTTGAGAGGGTTGCATGTGATATATGACAGACATGGCAGTTTCAGGCTCAGACGTAAAGTGTGCATGCCTTTTAAAGTGACCCGGGGTTTAGTGAGGCTCCGTGTTAGATGTGCAAACAAAGCCCAAGGCCGTGTACATGAGTTCTGGTTGAGACCACTCCTCCTCCACCTTTCCGCTCCATCCCATCAAAGAACAAATGTCCCCAATAACATGCGGGCATTCACTCATTAACTTCACCTGCCCATGAGCAGTGTGCTCAAGGTGTGATGGAAATTTCTTTCAGCTCAGCTCCCACACAGCGTGGCTCATTTACAGCACAGTACGTGACACACTGAAACCTAATGGGTTTCAGCTTTATTTTTTCACACATACACTATACATATATTCTCTCTCTATATATATATACACACACACACACGGGAACTGTTCTGAAAATTGATTAATCGTTTGAGTCACTATTTAAGCAAAAAAAAAGCCAAATGTTTCCAGTTTACACATGTAAGGATTTGTTTCTTCTTTCAGTTTTATATCTTTGTAAAGTGAATATCTTTGGGTTTCTTGAGTGTCAGTCGTACTAACAAATTGATCAAATAAGAGAAATTAGCAACAAGAATTAAAAACTCACACATGACAGGTATTTTTACAGGCCAATACCAGTGACTTTTTATTTTTAAATGCCAGTATTTGTAGGCCAAGAATTTTCTTTCTAAATTCTGCAATTCTCTTATCAGAGTTTGTTTCAGGTCGCATTTAGACCTGTATGTTGGGAAATCATATTTACAGAAACACTTATAATACTTATAATTTATATATGAAAAATCCAAGTAATTAAAATCTTTAAGACTTTATTTTAGTTTTTTTATCTTTAAAAAAAATGCAGTCATTTACCTCTACTTACTCCTTCCTACAGTTTATACACATGCAATAAATAGTTTATAGTTAATGTGTAAATAGCCTGTGTGTCATTATGTGCAACAAGTGTGCACTCACCTTTATACTGCCTAGACTACTCAAAACAATTGTCCACAACTGTCCTATATTTTCATTAACTGTACATACATGTTTCCTATAACTATCTTGTTTTGTATAATATGCAGTGTTTGTAACACGGCTTTTGTTACTCGCCACTGGCCATATGGCTCACTAACCAACGTCCACCTGCTGCTATGGATAACTGGTCTAACAACGCGTCAACAACCCTTTTCACACACTTTGAAGTTAATTTACAACATCATTTTATTTTCTTCATGTAAGCACACCACAAAGACTATCAGAGTAACCAAAAGCTGTTTCAACGTACCTGTTGCGCTAAGCGAAGGTGTGGCACTTTGCCCTAGGTATCAAAAATGCACGGATAACTTCAGTTGTCATTTAAGTTGTTTCACTTCCGGTCCTTCACTGTGTAGAAATGACAGATAAAGTTGAAAAAGTAAAGGCTCCATTCAGCGTCTTGAGCTGGATATGGCTTCCCTCCTTTGGTTTGAGTTGTTGTGATGAAGAGTCCCCCCACCCCCTCGGCGTCTCCACAGTCCCATGTCTCCTGTTTGAACAGCGGTCTGGTTAGTCAGCCTGGGAAACCAGTGGACCGCCGTCAAGCCACAAATAGTGTAACACCACCGTGTCCTGTCACAACTTTCAAAATAAAACAAACCCACGTCCCATTATAATTCACTAAACTGTGCTTAACGTAGCTGTTATCATAAGGTGAAAGTGCTTTACAAGGAGCAGAAGGGGATAAAGAAGTTTAAACACAACAAATAGCCTAAAATAAACTTAACAATGTTATATCCTCATAGACATAGTGTTTTAACATAAAGTGTGCCTTTATCTTTGAATAACATATTTCATACACCTTTTGAAATCTTAATGATTTTAATTCATATTCAGTTCAATTAAATTTTATTTATATAGCCCCAATTCATAACAGAAGTTCTCTCATTCCACTTTTCATAGAGCATTTCTAGACCCAACAGTTCCCACCACGAGAAACCAAAAGGTAAATCGTCCTTTAAACAGGTTGGCTATAAACCTTGAGCAGAACCATGTACATGAATATAAATGTACAAAGTAGATGTATGAAATCAAGTTTCTGCGACAATACCTTTATCTATGAAGAACAGATTTCATAGACCTTTTTAGGATCTTTTTAGGACAGTGGTTCCCAACCTTTGGGTAGGAACCCACTAAGATAAATCTGAAGGGTCAAAAGATGATTAAATTGATTGTTTGTTACAGAAAACTATTTTTTCTCACCTATGTAAGTTGTTTTTGCGTTTTTTGATGAAATACTTGGTACTATTACATTTTAAAGCTTCTGAAATACCTATGCTATAATTTGAGACAAAAAAATAAATAAAAAAAGCACACTTTTATTCAACTGCTCACAATTGATGTCCTCATTACTAAAAAAGGCTGGGACTCATTTTATAACCTTGATATAGTTTCAAACAAATGAATGTTAACTGAGAGTATTTTTTTTAAATTGATTTTTTAGTTATATTGGCGAATGTCTGCCCAATATCAATTACCATGTGAGGTCATAACTTCCCCACATTCACATTTACAGTACACCATCTAGAGACCATGTGAGGCTTTTATTTACCTCACATCCTGTCTCGACCTGACGACCTGTGTCTAGCTTGACTCAGCTGATCCTGGCCTGCCTTTTCACAGTTTCTCGGTTGATCATATGACTTGGATGCGATTACAGTGAAATCGCCCCTTAACACTTGCTACCACTTAACAAAACTTGCCCAGTAAAGCGAAGATACAATACGGCTGTGAGTCACATCCAACATTTACACTGAAAAAAATATACTAAAAGTTATTGTTATTTAATAAATGGCCATGTTTTGGCAAATTAAGATTATTCCACTGTATGATCTATTATACTCTGTTTTATCTGTTTTCAGGAATTATCGATCAAAAGTGCTCTCGATCAAACATTAAGTATCAATAAAATAACAGGATCTTAGAAAATGTTCAATATTCATCTGTATTGTATGAGTGTAACTGAAGTGGTGCTTTGTACCACTTCAGTTACACTCTGTAGAAGATATGAAATGAACCAATGTTTTATTTTGTTTTTGCAGTTGACCGTTTTTGTAAGATGATACGCAGCTGAAAAACCGGTTTAAGTGTTTACAGATGCACAGGCAAACAGTTTATCTACGAATGGTATCCTGCTGCAGTTGGAATTTATTTGGTGCTCTCTCATGTTACCATAACATAAATGTGATGAAATGAGTTAGGTTTTGTCCATATTTGACCCTGGGTTGTTCTTAAAAGTTGAACTTACATGAATTAAGTGACATTTTCCTTTAACTGCAAAACTAGAGGAATAACTTGTCTGACTGCAATATGTGTGTTACCTTGTTTTTATGTATAAACAGTTTCCCCACCACTGTGCATGGAGGTATGAGCATTTTCAGGCTTTTAGGAGAGACAATACTCAGAATATCATTGGAAAACACAGGAGGTATTTTTTTCCGCTCTGGCTGCGGTTGACAGGATGGCGGCTCACATTCTGGCAAAGACACAAAACATGACAACAATGTGACACATCAAATGCAAATTAGAGCCCTTCTAGACATTTTCAAAGATACGGCCAGTGGTGCCGCATAAATGCTTTCCATCTCTGTTTTCACTTCACTGCTTCCCCATTTTTTAAAAACATTTTTTCTCCCGTGAAAGAAGCCGGATGAAACTTTGACTCAGAAACAGAGTTGCCAAAAGTTGTAATAAAAGACCATATCAATAAATAGTTAAATGAACTGGTTCATTTCAAGATCAATACCACTCTTATTATCTGTCTGTTAATTATGAATCGCCAGGAGACTGTTAGCTTAGCGGGAAGACTGTCATGGGAAACACATGAGCTTGCGTAACACCACAACTTGTTTCTTTAACACTTCGGTTTTTGTACAGATTAAAGAAAGAGATATAGAAAGTTAATTATTATCATTCCAGTTCTTATGCTAAGCTAAGCTAACAGTCTCCTGCTGCAGCTTCATATCAGACATGTGGTATCAATCTAACTCTCGGTAACAAAGTAAAGAAAGCACATATAACATGATCTTCATCATCAGATGGAGTTTGCCAAATCACTAAATTGTAGCTATTAAAAAGTCTTCTGGTTCCTATTTATGTTGGCTTGGATGGTGAAGCTCAAAGTTTGACTGAAAGCTCCAGAGTAGCTACTAAATGGACCTTGTGGTTTGGTTGTTTTCTGTTTCCAAGAGTTGAACTTGCTAAAAAAAAGTTTACAGCTAAATAAATGTTATGTGATCAGGGATAAAGGGGATCATTGAAAACAACAAGCAACAGTTTTCATGGGCGTGTAATCAGAGCAAATCCTGTTTGCCACCTTTGTCACTTTAATGACTCTTCATACCAAAAAAAAGCCCGGCCTTTAATTCAGTGTCAGACATTGTTGAATATCCTCATTATTGGCATTCAGTGGTGACGTGTCAGTCGGCAGAAAAATAAATGGACTTTGGTCTGCACTGAGTCATTGCTGGACCGGTGCCATTGAAAATGGTCTCACTCTCTAAAAATAGAAATAAAAATAACTTATTTAATGTGTAGTTAAGGATAATACATTGGATCAAACATTTTAAGCGATTGTCTGCAACCCTCATCAGTGTCATGTCCTCCACAGTCCTGTGCGCACAGACAAAAAATATAAACGCAGCAGCGCAGAGTGGACGCTGTAATCTCTTCAACCTATCAGAGGCAAACAGCTCTTTTAACATCTCCCATCTCCCACTGTTCACCTGAAATCAAAATAGAGCAACAGAGTCAGAGAAGGCAGCCTTCACATATCAGTGTCTCTCCTCCCAGCAGGCTTCAGAGGAATTGGGTCAGGGCTTGTTGTTAGCTATCTTTCCAAACTGGGGTCTATAGTGTGGAGACAGTGGGGAAATGTGGGGAACGAATGAGAGATGAAAGGGATGAAATGAGCCCTGATCTTTAGCTGTTGTGTTCCAGCGATTGAATTTGTTACACCTCGCCTCACAGACTCATAGGCACTTTGTCTTTGGGCGGCCCGTAATTGGTGTGATTTCCCTGTGCAAACACGCCATATTTGGTGAAAGGCTTTTAGTTAGTCAAACACAGGCACTCAAACAGGAGGATTTGGGGTATTTTTTTGAGCTTATACTGGGCAGGGTTTTGCTTCTACTTAAATTTCAGCTGCCAATAAGGTTAAAGCGTTTAGTCGTGGCTGGTTTATCTGGTCTGCCAGAGAGTAGAACAGGGAGGGAGATACATATGGGTGACTTATAGGCTTCCCCACTGCTGAAAATAGAGGCTACAGTTGACAAAATACAAGGATGACAAAAGGAGGGCCCTGGCTTATAGAGTAAACGCAGCTGACAACCAAGAGGCTATTTTAGGACTGAGTAAATAAGAGGCAATGTCATACTGTACCTACTGTAGGACACACACACACACACACACATACACACACACACACACTGCATGACCTGTGGAGACCTCCTTTTCAACAAACATGTGGTGTAATTATATGCCTGCGTGGCGCTGCAGGTGGAATGTGCTAGCGATAGTCAAGCCCTTGTTGTCATAAGGACTGGAAGCAGCCCCAATAGCCAACAGACATGAGCTCATCATCATTACAATGAGAGGCGTGGCCAAGCCCTTCGCTGCTGTGGACCTGATGTTGCCGTGGAGACAGGACACACACACACACACAAACTTGCACACACAGTGACACCACTGGGAAATTAAAATGGTAGCCCAAAGCAACAGGCTTTTATTGGCCAATCACAGCTTGATCCTGGATGTGTTTGCCTTGCAAGTTTGTGTGTGTGTGTGGGTTTGGTGCAGGGCTCCACACAGGTGCACAGCACAAGCATTGCCTAATTATAATGACAATGTCAGCCAGTGTTGGAGAAATATTCACCACGCTTGTCTTGCATTCGGCATCAAGAGCACAAGAGCAATTACTGGCCTATCAAATCATTTTACAGCTCTGTTGTGTGTGTGTGTGTGTGTGTGTGTGTGTGTGTGTGTGTGTGTGTGTGTGTGTGTGTGTGTGTGTGTGTGTGTGTGTGTGTGTGTGTGTGTGTGTGAGAGAGAGAGGTTGTCAGCACAATCAGTGTTTTCTGACTCTGGGAAACAAGACAAAGAAAGCCCCATGAATTATATGTCTCACATGCTGCTCCGCAACTTATAGCTACCGGTACGTCAGGAGTCATCTGTCATTGTCTTCTCTAGAATCAAAGGCTGTAAAAAAAAAAAAAAACTTTTGTGTGTAAAAGCAGAAACATGATCACAATGTCTTGTAGCAGCCTCTAATTACAGTGAAAAGCCTGAGGCGGTGCAGCGGAGGCAAAAAGTGAACCATTTTATTACATTAAAATGTTTCATACAAACAACGCATACACACTAGTTTCATATTGCTTCAGACATACGTTGCTTTTCTGTTTGAATTCCAGTTAAACAACTCTGTAACAAAATGTAAGTACAACATTTATGAAAATATAAATCTCTAAACAGTTAAGTCAGTCCTGACAATACAAAGAATACCATAGAAACATTCATTATACCAGTATGTCAACTATAAGTTGCAAACATTTAAGTTATTAAAAGTCATTCAAGTTACTTAACATACAATAATACCATTTACTGGCTTCCATATGGACACATTCAAATATACTCTTTATCTGGCATTCCAATATATTTTGTAAGAGGACTCTTTTTAAACTTTTTAGCAAAGATAGCACATTTTTCTCTATCATAAACATACACAGTTGAACACTGAAACAGTTTGGTAACAATATAATTACAGTACAAGCCTAAAAAAACAAATGAGACAGTCAACATAATGAAACACAAACTATAATCAGGACTTTGGCAATTACATAGTAGATTTTTTTTTAATTTAGAAACTCGAGTTGTAGGGAAATAAAGTATTTTAAAGCTTGGTGCTGCTAGCCGGTTTGAAATTATCCAAGGGCCATTGTCTCAACAGTTCAGAACTAGTAAACAAGATAAGATGGAATAGCCCTTAAAAGTATATGTCAGTGTGTGGTTTTCAATCATGCCTGGCAGATGATTGGTCTTGTCATAGCTCCAAACAGCGTTTTAGGTTATTACAGACATGCTTAAAAAGGCGATCACGGTACCTGCAAGGTGCAACATCATAGAATAGCTCATACATAACTCTTCTATTCTTTTAGACTGTCAGCGAACCAGATCTTAACAGCTTTTATTTCAGCCTGACACAATGTTACCAGAGTTAGATTTCTGGGAGATCACAAAAGGGTCAAAACGATTTAGAGCTTGTGAAATAATGTTACGAAAGAATTTCAAACCCTGCGGCTGTATGAAAGCCATGGGAGCGTAAAACACTGCCTGAGAAATTCAAATGTTGTATTTGTAGAAAAAAAAACTCTGAATGTCTGAATAAGATTTGTGCAAAAATAATATAGTTAACTCAAAGACTAAGAAAAAAGAACTGCTTTTGTGAACATCTTAGTGCAGATTCAAAGTAGAAAGTTTAAAGACAAGTAAATCTGAAAAAAAGTAAAAGTGTAAAGTTTGACCATGATTCTGTCTGTAAAAGCAGGGTCAAAATTCATATTTGTAACTTAAACGTCAGTTAATCTGTAATTTTTTGTTTTGACCATTATCTGCTTTACCGCTGATACAATTTGTGGGCGCATTTTTTTTGGTCTCAGATTTTCTTTGTAACTACTTTTTTTCCTGCACATTCAGAATCTTGACTTTTTCTTTAAGTTTTTCACATGTTTACAAAGGCTGATATACAACCAAATGTTTTGAAATTAATATTTCACAAGCTCAAAAACGTATAGACCCTTATTTAATCTTTGCTGCAAGTTGTTAAAATGACGACATCTTAATTAAGTACTGACACCAGGTGTATATAGAGACTGAAGCGTTCAAGTGAGTTAGCTGTAGCCTGCAAGTACCTGGATGGCCCTGTGTATTTTTGTAGGCAAATCCAACACCTATTGTAAGACAACTCTAAATTAGACTTTAAACAATTTATACAATGTTTCATATGAATACATCTACTAATTTCTCACAAACCACCCATAAAGTGCTTCCACCTACAGTCTAAACCTCTAAATAAATTCACATGGCCACGTTGTTTCAATGAAACACTGGGCTAATCACTCTGCCCTTTTCTACTGGAACGTTTGAACCATTAAATCCTAAAGCAAGTACACTGGTTAAGGCGTGAATGTGTATGGTGCTATGCTACACTATATGCTCAATAGTGGTGTTTCCCTTAACACAAACAACACACACATTGATGGAATGGCAGGTAAATTCACGTAAACTGTTTCAAAAAATTTCAACGACTATCATTGCAACATCAGAGCAATGCCATCGACCTCCCGTGTTGTTGACTGGATTTCAGTGCACTGATCGTTAAGATCAATGCAAGTATCATGTTACTGTGTGTATACTGTGTTTACAAATTCCCTGCATTTTCACAAATCTGCACATAAAGAACATTTTAAATTCCAGGCACTCACTTTGATTGCATTAAGCACAACATAACATTTTTAAGGAGTTGCACAAATTGCAGCAGCCAAGAAAGGGGTATGTACATATGTTCATAGTTCATCCTTTTTGTACAGTACCGACTGATGTTGATACAAACATAAATACACTCTTTTTTTAAAGAACAACATTATGGCTTAATGTGAACAATGTAAATAAAGATAGTGTACAATGAAAACATCACTGGAATGGCTTTGAGAATGTTTGACCAAGACATTTGAATAATAACTTTGTTCTTCAAATGCAAAAGGACACATAATGGCAAACTAATACCTCACAGAATTTTTCTTTCTTTTCAAAAACACAGTATTTTTCTAACAGTCTTTGTGTGTAAAACAAAGAGACACTATATCATAAGTTGGAAGTAAGTAATACATCATTGGAGTGCAGCGTTAAAATGGTCGGCCCGTTAACTACCCAGAGGGCTGACATCTGCAGCTGAATCACGTGGCTGTAAACAAGAATCAACTGCGACCCCAGAGATTCGTCACCTTTCTCCACCTGCCTCTCGTAACTCCTACCCCCATCTCTGATCTCCACCTATCACTGCAGCAGTTCAGTCTTTTTCGTAGGTGTGGTCGACTCACCTTCACCAGAGTCAGACACGTTGATAGGGCTGTCCCTGGAGAAGACCTCTGTTGACTCCCTCCAAATGCAGTCGGCGACGCTCTTAAAGGAATGGTTGCCACATTTGGGCCGCACCTTCTGCGAGGCATTGTTGACAATCTGTCGGCTGTTGGAGGTGGCTATCTTTATCTTGAGGGCAGCATCCACCCGATCCACTACTGTGTAAGTGCCGATGCTGCCGTCTTCAAAGCCAATGATGATGTTTAGTGCTCGCTGGCAGAGAGACAGGTAGGTGGGTGTCTTGTATAGGGAGCATGTGCCGATGCTCTTACCATCAGCGAGCCGCATCACGATCAGATTGGACACAACACCAGCCTCGTCGTCTTCATCAGAGTTCCGGAAACAGATATACACTAGATAACGTCCATCTCTTGATAACTTCTGACGCCAAATGATACCAGCAGCATGGACAAGCCTCAGCTTCCCACTGTGAAGATCCAGGACATTAATATTTTCGTCACCTTTGGAGACAATTCCTAGTTTCCCATTGGGTGAGATCTGGAAGTCCTCTAGATTTTTGAGGAAGTTGGTTGGCAGCTGGACTCGCCTGCAAACTGACTCATCTGCCACACTCCAGATGAAGACAGTCTCTGTGGAGGTGATAAACACCACACAGTCAGGGCAGTCAGGAATGAGCTTGAAGTTGACGATGCTAATGCCATCATCACAGACAAACTTCTTGGATACACTGCCTGACCACAGGCTGACAGCAAGGAGCTTGTTTTTGGTGGTTCCAACAAGGAAAGTGTTTGCTGTGGTGATCAATGCACTCTGGAGGGTGACTAAAATGTTGCACACTTTGTGCCCAGTCGCGAGCCTCCAGACTCTGGAGGCGTTTTGCTCACAGAGGGACACCACAAACTGGTCGTTGTGGGTGATAAGCAGCTGTGATATTTTCTGTCCATTGATGCGGAAGATATTTTCTCCAGTAGTAGTTTGCCAGATGTACTGACTGGACTTGTCATCTGAAGTCACCATGAGATCCCCTGAGGAGGTTAGGACACAGTTCTCCACTATGCCCTCGTGCTTAAAGACTGTCTCAATAAAGCCAGTGCTGAAGTTCCACTTGTGAACAGCTTCTGAACCGTCCATGGTAAACACATAATCTTCTCGGCCAGACAGCTGCAAGATCTGGATCTTCTTCCCTGTTTTGTCAATATTGGACATGGCGGTGATAATATCAATGTCCCAAACAGACAGGACTCCACTGCTGGCAACAGAAAGGAGCAGGTTGTGATGGGCTGATTTAATGAGTTTGACGATAGCCCCTGAGATCTCAATCAGGCTAGCCATGCACTGTCCACTGTCCCTCCTCCAGACAAAGATGGAGGAGGTGTTCTCCATGGAGGCCACGATGCTTTGTCCATTCTTGGAGAGAACAGCAGCCACAAAGCGTTCAGTACGTTTGGCTTTGAACTTCTCGACCATTTTCCATACTTTAGTGTCGAGAACCTCAATGCTTCTGGCTTTGCAAAGGAGAATGGAGCGCTGGTCTTCAGATAACTCAATGCCTACCACTTCACTATCATCCCCTCTACAATCATAATCCTCCATCAGCCGTGGGTTGGTGATCTCTTTGGTGTTCCACACTGACAAACTGCCTTCATTGTCAATCATCACCATTTGGTTAAGAGTGTCCAGAACTAGAATGGACTTTACAAATCCCCCCGAAAACTCGGAGGTCACAGTGGCCAACTTGTCCCCATTTCCCAGATGAAAGATGGATGCAGTGTTGAGGTACTGGCCACAGAAGGCATACATTCCATCTGGAGAGCACTGGACACAAGTCACCTCATACCAGCAATGGAACTGGTAAAGGGGCCAACCGTAGAGAAGGTCAATAACGTTGACATCTTTACTAGCCTCAAGCCAAGCCAAAGCATGGTGGGTGGACAAAGTAAAGCCATTGATGAAGGTCACCCCACCAGTGACACCACCATGCTTGGACCCCTTGATTTCAACCTCAGATAAAAGGCAGGACTTGTGATTATCATATATGAGTAGCGTGTTTTTGGTTGTGGCCACTACCAGATACTTTTCATCGGTGGTTAGCCTGATTCCCAGCACGACGGATCTGGCTGTGTCAATCTGTCTTAGAAGTTGTCTGCTCTCTACATCCCAGGTGCTAACAGACCCATCTTCCAGGGCTACAAGGACTATGTTTGGAGCTAAAGTAGGCAGGATCTCCACAATTTGCATGTAGCTGGAGCACAGAGGAAGCCTCTCTGGACTGTAGGTGACGTCCATAGAGGAATGGAGAGGCACAATGGAGCAGTACTTCGGGCCATCTTTGTCACACTCCAAGAGGAGGTGTCTGAGCTTGGGAAGGGAGGTGACAACTGGCAGAAGCCTTTGCTGCAGCTCTGCAGACAGCGACGCTGGGTTCTTTAGCACTTTGACCTTGATGCTACGAAGAGTGGCGGCCAGGAACTTCAGTTCTTTTTCCTGGGTGTAGCTGTAAGCTAGATCAATGTCTGTTAAAGCCTTTTCAAACTGGCCAATCTTGATCATTGTGTACAGCCAGCTGAAGTTCATGATGACACCAAACATGAGGTCATCAGTGCGCCCACTCCTGGTTAGGTGGTACACCAGCTCTGTCATCTTCCTGTGGTTGACAAAGAAAATGTCGGGCTCCAAAAGGTTGCACTGGAACACCCAAGGCTGTTCAGGAGTCTGCCTGTCATACGAGTACTTGTCAGAGGACGTTTTTTCATGGCCTTGCTGTTGGTGGGGATTTTTGTGATGAGATATATTCAGGGAGGTGAAATGGTTGTTATCGTAAGTGAAGATCTTCTTCCTGCCACCTGACCATGCCCCCAGGAAGTACTCAGCTAGGAGGCTGTGCATTTGATGGACGTCCTCCTCATTGCTAAGATATAGCTTCTGAGCAATGAGATGCAGGTGTCTGTTGGCCCAGACCATCAAGGTGACGTTGCGTACCTGACGTTCCACCAGATAACCATCCAGCTCCTCTTTGAGCCTGGCAACTAAATCATAAGAGATCCTCAAGGGGTTTTTGAGGTAGGTTGCCACAATGACATCACCGAGGACTATATTATCAAGGGACAGAATATCTTCCAGTTCGACCTCAGTTAGCCCAGCCTTGGCCATGGTGATATAACCTAAGGCTCTGAAGACAAATCGTTGGCCCAACTTGTTCTCCACTGAGTAGAACAGCTGTTCTATGCTTTCATGCACTGTGGAGCACAGGGACCTGTCATCCACATCTTTGTGAGACCTCCAATGAACTACTTCTCTGTAGATGAGGTTGACAAACATTGGCAACGTACACTTAGCAAGTGCCTCATTGACATAGATCTGCTGGCCTGAGGTGACCTTTCTCTTCACCCCCAGCAACTGCTGTTTTAATGTTTGGCTGCAGACCTTGCGATCCCTCTGGACTAATTCGACATAATACCTCTCATCATGGATGAGGTGTCTAAGCTTCTGCAGGATGCCATGTTTATTGGGTAATGTTGAGACTACAATGCGGACTGTCCGAGGCAGGTGTATGGGGAGCCACCACAGCTTGCGAACGTCATCGCCATCTGAGAGCTGCTCCAGGGCATCCAGGACAATTACCAAGGGCCTGTGGAATGAAGATTCCCCTAGAAGGTTGATCAACAGTTCCTTCATCTCCTGGATCTTGTTAGGCAAAAAGTGAATCAGGCAGCGGTAGTTTAGTGCAATCTGTTCACAAATGCTCTGGAGGAGGGTGCGTAGGTCTATGGAGAGCGGGCTGGAGCCAATAAAACGGACAATGACCACTGGGTCGGTTTCAGGGCCCATTTCTTTCTGCAGCCATGTGTAGGCCTGAAAAACAGCATTGAGAGATGATTGTTAGAATATATAGAGCACAGTTTGGAAATTGAAATGTTCTTTAAATAGTCCTTATTGTATCGACACATAGGGTTATAAACTGAATCAAATCAAAAACAAATGTAATTTTTCTATTCTGTTTGGTCTGGTCAGAGAAACACAGTCCAACAACAAAAATAACCAAAGCTCTAGAGTGGAGGTCAGAGGGATTTAATTAATTGTTATTCAGTAACAAATTGAGCACTAGCACAGCAACAAGGAGATGTTTACTACATTTTTACCTCATGACAGTATATCAAATTTCAAACTTTTATTAGACAAAGAACAACTGCAGTTATTCTATGTCTAATATGTCTAATACAGTTCATTTTGAATGCCCTCAAAGATTCAACATGCATAGGTTTAAGTCATATATGAAAACTTTCTTCATGAGAGACATTCTATGAATGAGGAGTACTCCAATATTGAGGCTTTGTTGTTATAATAATTTAATTCATAAATTCATGAAATGGCCCAGCTGAGATTTTGGGAGACATCAAGATGTTATTTGACACTTTTAGGGCAGTGATGACGCCTACTCCGCATTTAGCTGTGTGTGAGAGAGAGAGAGAGAGAAAGAGAGAGACACGGCATCTGTCTGTAGAGTATTTACAATGTTAATGGGTTTTTTTGTGTGTATGACTGAAATTATAAAACTCTATGAATATTAAAGACCATAAATTGTCACTGCTACTGTACTATAATACATCACATGTTAGATTGAATACAGCTGGAGAACAGGAAGGTAAGGATCAGAGATATACACTGCTCAAAAAAATAAAGGGAACACTAAAATAACACATCCTAGATCTGAATGAATGAAATAATCTCATTAAATACTCCTTTCTTTACATATTTGAATGTGCTGACAACAAAATCACACAAAAATTATCAATGGAAATCAACCCATGGAGGTCTGGATTTGGAGTCACACTCAAAATCAAAGGGGAAAACCACACTACAGGCCGATCCAACTTTGATGTAATGTCCTTAAAACAAGTCAAAATGAGGCTCAGTAGTGTGTGTGTGGCCTCCACGTGCCTGTATGACCTCCCTACAATGCCTGGGCATGCTCCTGATGAGGTGGCGGATGGTCTCCTGAGGGATCTCCTCCCAGACCTGGACTAAAGCATCCGCCAACTCCTGGACAGTCTGTGGTGCAACATGGCGATGGTGGATGGAGCGAGACATGATGCCCCAGATGTGCACAACTGGATTCAGGTCTGGGGAACGGGCGGGCCAGTCCATAGCATCAATGTCTTCCTCTTGCAGGAACTGCTGACACACTCCAGCCACATGAGGTCTAGCATTGTCTCGCATTAGGAGGAACCCAGGGTCAACCGTACAAGCATATGGTCTCACAAGGGGTCTGAGGATCTCATCTCGGTACCTAATGGCAGTCAGGCTACCTCTGGCGAGCACATGGAGGGCTGTGCGGCCCCCCAAAGAAATGCCTCCCCGCACCATTACTGACCCACCGCCAAACCGGTCATGCTGGAGGATGTTGCAGGCAGCAGAACGTTCTCCACGGCGTCTCCAGACTCTGTCACGTCTGTCACGTGCTCAGTGTGAACCTGCTTTCATCTGTGAAGAGTGGCGAATTTGCCAATCTTGGTGTTCTCTGGCAAATGCCAAACGTCCTGCACGGTGTTGGGCTGTAAGCACAACCCCCACCTGTGGACGTCGGGCCCTCATACCACCCTTATGGAATCTGTTTCTGACCATTTGAGCAGACACATGCACATTTGTGGCTTGCTGGAGGTCATTTTGCAGGGCTCTGGCAGTGCTCCTCCTGCTCCTCCTTGCACAAAGGTGGAGGTAGCGGTACTTCTGCTGGGTTGTTGCCCTCCTACGGCCTCCTCCACGTCTCCTGATGTACTGTCTCCTGGTAGCGCCTCCATGCTCTGGACACTACGCTGACAGACACAGCAAACCTTCTTGCCACAGCTCGCATTGATGTGCCATCCTGGATGAGCTGCACTACCTGAGCCACTTGTGTGGGTTGTAGACTCCGTCTCATGCTGCCAGTAGAGTGAAAGCACCGCCAGCATTCAAAAGTGACCAAAACATCAGCCAGGAAGCATAGGAACTGAGAAGTGGTCTGTGGTCACCACCTGCAGAACCACTCCT
>NC_060161.1:21838427-21855419 GCF_021292245.1 Micropterus dolomieu | reverse complement strand
GTGCTCCTCCTGCTCCTCCTTGCACAAAGGCGGAGGTAGCGGTCCTGCTGCTGGGTTGTTGCCCTCCTACGGCCTCCTCCACGTCTCCTGATGTACTGTCTCCTGGTAGCGCCTCCATGCTCTGGACACTACGCTGACAGACACAGCAAACCTTCTTGCCACAGCTCGCATTGATGTGCCATCCTGGATGAGCTGCACTACCTGAGCCACTTGTGTGGGTTGTAGACTCCGTCTCATGCTGCCAGTAGAGTGAAAGCACCGCCAGCATTCAAAAGTGACCAAAACATCAGCCAGGAAGCACAGGAACTGAGAAGTGGTCTGTGGTCACCACCTGCAGAACCACTCCTTTATTGGGGGTGTCTTGCTAATTGCCTATAATTTCCACCTGTTGTCTATTCCATTTGCACAACAGCATGTGAAATTGATTGTCAATCAGTGTTGCTTCCTAAGTGGACAGTTTGATTTCACAGGAGTGTGATTGACTTGGAATTACATTGTGTTGTTTAAGTGTTCCCTTTATTTTTTTGAGCAGTGTATTATATTTAGACAAAAATGTCCAGGTTGCATTTGTGAATCTGAATGCACAGGCCTGTCGCACTTTGCTCCTCTGACCCTCTCTTCAGCCACAGTCTCATCAGGACACATTCTTTCCCTTAACTTTCCCAGACCTGCCATCCTCAAGCTGTCCACCAGATGCCCTCCGACTCTAACTGACTGACTGCCCCGCCCATCTACACACCTGTCCCCACTTCTCTCCTCAGCCCTGCAGTTACCTGCCTTACTCCACCCACTCATTACCTGCAACGCATTCCCTCATGAGCCACTCACCATATATACCAGTTCACGTCCCTTCTTCATTGCCAGTTTATTGAAGTTGCCATGCTGTGAACTCATTTTGGTCATATAAATAATTAAACTGCATCTGTCTGTCTGTTTTGTGCATTTGGATCCAATCCCTGTAGTCCCGGCAAACCCACCACCCAGGCCTAATACCCACTATTACCATGAACCAAAATGAAAGTCTATATCATTCCTGCATTGGAAATATTCTCTAATTATGCCAAAGCACCCATTGCACTGTTAGGAACCCATTACAACCAGCTGTATTTCATGTTGTAATTGTATATTTAACAACCAGTGTAATCAATCCATCATTTGATATGTTCTTTTGCAACTGTGGATTATTTGCAACCTTACGCACCTGATTTTAATCACAAAACCCTACTACACTAGTTAATTCAAGAGGTTAAATCTCCAAATAAAAAATCTCCATAATTCCCTTGACATTATTCTTCTCTTTGCCACTTTGTTATATTCAGCTAATTAATTAAAGTGTGCGTGTGCACCTGTGGGAATGTGCAATCTCTTTTTATAAATCCAGTTTTGTCAGAAAGTTGTGAAAGTATACTTTGTTAGACATAAACAGATTTGTTTCTTGCTTGAATCCAAGTTTTAGACTGAGGCTCTGAGGCCCTAAGTCCCACACAGGTAAGACATTTTGACCTGGATTCCTCTCGTCTCAGTGGACTGGACTTAAATTTTACATCAAACACACTCAGTGCTACTATGCTACTCCAATGATAATATTAATTTCTAATGTCACATAATCACATTTTCAGGTTTGCCTCACAGGTCATTACTATGTGCACAAATTATAGTTATCTATACTTGCATACGTTTTCTCTGCCAGATACACTATTTGCACATGTAACAACGGGCTTTTCTTAATCATAGATACAAGAAACAGAAGGATATAATACTTCCTGTACTATTGCACGACGAGGAAAATGGCAGCTATGATCAAAAGATTACTAAAGATGAATTTGTCCAATTTTTAGCTTTAATTTGCACATATCTGCATCAGAGAAACTGTGGTGTTCTCTTTTGTGTTACACTACAAACAACCGCAGCTCAGTCCACTCAGGAATACAGGACCTTTTTGTTTTCCGTGTAGTCTGAGCTCAAAAGTGAAAATATTCCAGGGGTTAGGTGTGAATTACACCTTGTGGACTCGAGCACAGAGCAGTGGCACAGTGGCCCCAGAACACTTCTGTCTGTATTCTGCACCTCTTTCAGTCTGTCTTAAATCTTATAGCATCCCTCTCTCCTTCAACCATCAAGGCCACATAGGATTTTACTAGTACTATTTGTTTTAACTTGCTGTAAGTACTAAATGGCTGGAGATGAATTCACAGGACATTATGGTGGTGAGAGAAAACTACGACTGTCGTACTAAAGCTGTGATCACATCAAGCACCTGAGTGAAACTACATCTATTTAGCTCTTGGAACACATATTTTATGGTCCAATCCTCTTTCAGCCTTTAACTAAATAATTAGGTGTACAGTTTCAACACCGCTGAAACACAGGCAGAACACATGTGAACAGGACACACATAATACTCGTGCCATTGCATGGTGTGATAAATCAGTAGGTTAATCTGTGTGGACAGTAATAGTTTAAAAATACTGTATGTTATTTGTGATGAAATCTGTACAAGCATTTGAATGAATAGGCAAATCCTCCAATTTTTTCATTTTGAGAATTACTAGTCAGTGTTAAGCAGTTAAAAGTTGATATCTAGCTTTTTGTGAATTTCTAAAAACTTTTGTTATGATTTAAGGAAGCAGATTTTCGCTTTTCTGTTTCCAAAGCAAACAAACAAACAAAAGCTTGTTTTCACTTGAGGACACAGTGCGGCTGTCAACATGTTACATGGAAGCTTGTGAAGGATCCGCCTGGTATTGAAAACATGAAAGAACAAAGATGTTTGAAAATGTTGTGGCACAGAAATCAGGACAGGCTCTAAGAAAACAGGTAAACTCCCCTGATGGAGACTAGACACATGGTTCTAATGCAGTGAAGCAGCAGGATTCATTTGCAGCAGACATGACAACTACAACTAACAATCAACTTTGCGTTTTTGCAATTATCTCAAAAATGGCTTTGTTTAGAGACTTTATCTCTTTTCTCTAAAACCTATTTTTGCGAACTCGTCCCAGACGGTTTCACCAATCGACCTGAAACTTTGGCAGGATCATCAACGGACGTCGTTAATCAAAAGTTATCAAAATAATTTTGATACGTCAATCTGTTCTTTTTTTCATAAATTTTTACTTTTGTGTCTTTATGTACAATTTTACATAAATGCCCGTAAATCAAAATTGGCTTAAGCTATTGTAACCAAACTCGACACGTCTGTTAAGATACTTGGCCCGAGCTTCGTTGAGCAGTCCTGGGATATTCTTCCACTAGGTGGCGCTACACTTGCAAAAAGTTTATACCTCGTAATTCACTGGATGTATTCGTACGAAATTTGGTTTGTACGATCTCGCGTCCCTACTCAGTAAATGTAAAAAATTTGGTTATGATTGCGCAAAGTGGGCGTGGCTTATTACAAGAAATGTAGATTTATAGAAATTTCTCATTCCTAACTTCAAAAAATCTAAGAAAATCATCTGTATGTCCTAGAGAGCTGAAATCTTTTCAGCACATCCACTAATTGTGCTGTGTGATGGAACTGTACATTTTCGAGTGGCCTTTTATTGTGGCCAGTCTAAGGCACACCTGCGCAATACCCAGGCTGTCTGATCAGCATCTTGATATGCCACACCTGTGAGGTGGATGGATTATCTCGGCAAAGGAGAAGTGCTCACTAACACAGATTTTGACAGATTTGTGAACAATATTTGAGAGAAATAGGCCTTTTGTGTACAGAGAGAAAGTCTTAGATCTTTGAGTTTAGCTCACGATGATTGGGACCCAAAAACAAAAGTGTTGCGTTTTTCAATATGTTCATTGTATATCTGAATGAGAGAAGAGTGAAATAGTTTAGTGACCAAATAAGTTGTGGGAAATGAATTTAAGGTATTTCTTTGATACGTGTGTTGAAAGTAATTAACAGAAAATTATTTTGTTAACTTTCAATCAATAAACTGAATTGAAAGATCTCTGCTAGTGGTTTTTCCTTTATTGGGAAGTTGCAAACCTCCTCCAAAAACAACAGTCACAAGTAGAAGTCTACACTAAAGACTAACAAACAGAGGAAAAGAGAGGGTGCAGCCCAGCCGATCAAACCAACTACATCTGATATCAGCTGCAGCCGCAGGCTCCGTGAGGTGATCGCTGTTGCTCAACAAAAGCTTTTAATTAATGTGATGGAACGCAGTGATCGAACAGTGACAAGTGATGAATAGCAAATAAAAATGTACAGAGAAGTGTTAAATGAAAGCAGAAGATGAAACCAACGGAAAGCCAAGCTTGTGGTGATAAAGTTTCAGCAGTGACGAACATGCTTGAGACTGTAGCCGAAGGTGAGCAGTTGTTAAAATCACGCATGGGCTCCGCATGCAGGCATTTTTTTATACCGTCTAAGGTGCAGGCACATAAGGAAAAAGGCGTGCTCTTCTCTTTCTTTCTGTGTGTTGTTTGCGTGTTTGGCTGCAAGCAAAACCATACAAATTAATTTTTTGCCGTGATCAGGTTGCAAAAAGTATGCCTAGGTATCAATTGAAGTACTGGTTTGACTGGAGACTTTTTTATTTTACTCAATACCGGGCTGTTTCAGTCGATACCATAAAGGTATCGAGTAGCGATACCCATCCCTTATGGACCTTTTTATGGAGCCACAAGTTTCATATTTTTTTCTTACATCAACCCCTGTAATCTTTAACACTAAATTTTAGGCTTTAATCATTCATTTGTTGCTGTTTTATTGCACTTTGTAACATTTTTATTCCACTGTACACTGAACTTGGATGATATGAATGGCGCTTAGAATAAATGAGTGTGTCAATGTGACAGTTATTTGCAATGGTTGGACATGAGGAGTAGATCTGTGGGTGTGTGCTGTGTGATCTTGGCTATGGTGTGAGCCTAACGTAGCTGGGCGGCCAGATGGCACACACAAAGAGAGTGAACAGAGGATATGGTGTGTGTGTGTGTGCGCAAAAACACAGACCCGCATGCACACACATTTCACTTTAGGACACAAACCTATGAATGTTCACACATGCTAAAAAAAGCAGACCAATGCACGCCTATAAAAGTCATATGAGTGTACAGGTGCACACACACACACACACACACACGGTTTCACAGGAAATTAGAGACATGTGCAGGGAAATGAACTGCTTCTTGGCAGACACACAGATGGTCAAGCAAGTGCTTGATGAGAAGAGACAAACAGTTGCACGCCCCCTCGTACTCTGTCGTACAAAGATGGACACATGCTCAGATCAGACAGACAAATGAGCATGAGCGTGAACACGCTGCGAGAGCCGGCCAAAGTGAGAGAGAAAGAGGGGCGGGGATGACACAAAAGGAGAAAGATAACACCATACATTTTTAAACTATCTCTCACATCTCACCTGTTTGGCCACCTCAGACAGCAGCAGTGTCTTCCCAGTGCAAGGTCCCCCGTACACCACCAGAGGGCTCGTTCTGCTCCCCTTGGACGGCAGAAGATACTCCTGTATGTAATCCAACGACTCGGTCTTGAACTCGTAAAGCGTTGAGTAGCTTTTACAGAGGGACAGGTGCTGCAGGATCTCATCGTACAGCGGGTCGCTTTCCGTGTCAAAGTTTTGCTGGACCGTGGCTTGGATGATATCCACCATGTCCTCGTAGAACTGTTTACACAGACCTTCTACATAGTGGCTCTCCACTTCTTGGGAGTAGCCCGACTTCATGTCGCAGTGGGTGACTGAAGAGTAGACACGGAGGTTGGAGGCAGCGACGACTGTGGGGATGAATTCGTCCCGGACCTTCAGAAGGCGTTCGTAGGCTTCCTGGTTGCGCATGACGCGATCACCACTAACCACGATGTCCATATATCGGCCCATATCAGGGAGTTTGGCGAAGCGGTCAAAGTTGGAGATCTTGCGAATGTAGCAGACACATTTCCTGAGAAAGGCCGGAGTTTGTTTCCCAAGGGCAAAGTCTAATTCATCCTCCAAGGCTGCAATAAAAGAAAAACACAACATTTTTTAGGTGATCAGTAAGAGGTCTTCCTCAGCTTCGTATAACTTTTAAAAGCTTCAATTATAGCATTGTGTTTGGTACGTGCTAAAATGGCATAATGTTGATAAGGACCACCGCTGGATTAAACTGTACAACTTGCAAAGATAAACGTCTAACAGATTTCTGTCAGGAAGCTGAACAGATTTTAGAAGCCTTTAGCCTCTGATTATACAGATTTCTCTTGAGCCTTATTTAAGAAGATACAAAGTTGATAAAATCACATAAGCCAGCACCACTGAACTGTGTCACAGGCTCCCCACAAAGCTGACTGAATTTCTGCCAGCATCTCCTGTGTAGTTCTGCTCACACGGTCGCCTACTAATTAGGTGGGAGAGAGAAAAGTGTGAAAGGAAAGTTGGGAGTTCCAGGAGACGGCACAACTTCCTCTATACCGCAAAATCAAGCACCGCTTAAAGCCCATTGTGCTCAATTAAAGAGCAGGAAAACTGCAGTTTCCTGACACAAAAGAGGTGCTTCCTCCTTTTCATTTGAAGTTATAAAATTTGAATGTCAGTTTCTTAATTAGCTTTGTATTATTCTTTATTTCCACCTTTAAAAAGGATAAAATGCTCTTCTGCCTGTAGAAGGGCTATAAAACAAGCACTTGTCATCAGATCCCGATAGCATATTGCTAATTTCATTTCTCTCAATGAGAAATGAAAAAGAGATGTCTTGAAAGATTAATTCAGCGCTGTCCAAACAATTTAGTAATAACTGGCTGATTCCCGAATGGAGAGTCTTTTACACACAGGAACTGATATGGAGCACACTGGACCAATTGGCAGGTTGAAAATAAACAGTATGAGGAATTGTTCAAATGTCAGAGTTGTACCTTTAGCTTTTACCTTTTACAGCAGAGTTATAAATAACATAGCTCTTTGTTTGTTTGTTTTTACTTGATACTGTTCTGATGTTTGATCTCAATAGGAAGGCTCAGATTGCCCCCTTTGATGATGAACAATTAGTATTTTCAAGAACCACATTAAATGGCAAATTGTGGTTTTGTGACTAACACAATATGCAGCACAGTTACTCAATAATTAGCCAGATAATCACTGAAAATTGCATAGTACAAACACATGATGAAGAGTAAAGTAAATCCTGGCAGAGAAAACGTTTTTTGTTCTTACCTGACTCTGCAACACACTGTTACGACGAATTACCGTGAGGTGAACATGCAATGTGATCGATCCATCACTGTCATCTGCTGAGCTGTGTCTGACGGATCCTGATTGCATCTCATCTCTTATAAATTTAGTTACGATATGACGGCCTGAACAACAGCCTCACTCATTAAATATATGGTCTTTGCCATGTGATTTTTTTCCCCATGAAGGAGAAAGTTGTTTTCTTCACATTTATTATGTTATCTCAGGCTAAATGGTCTCTGCTATAGCAAACTGTGGGGAACCATGGCATGTAAATATTACATATTACATTATCAGACATACTGGTTATGAAAAGGTTTGATTTGTTTGATTTTCTAGAACAAATAAGCCAATTATTATTTTCACGATTGATTAATCTCCTGAATATTTTCTTGATTAATCAATTGAATGTTTTTGCCAAAGGTCAAGTTACCTTGTATAAATTGTTTGTTTTGTCCAAAAAACAGTCCATGAAGATATTCAGTTTACCAACACAGACGTCTAAAAGCCAGTGAATATTTGGCATTTCTGCCTAAAAATTGACACCAATTACAATTAAGTGATTATCAAAACATCAAAACATTAACAAAAGACGTAGAATGATAACGTCATGGGATCATGGGAGTTGTTTAACCAGCACCATTGTCGCTTAAAATCTATGTGATGTGACTCAGGCAGAAAACATGTATTAATGTTTTATTCACGTTATGTTAAGTCAGGTTTGCTGACTTCCTCCATCACTCTCTGATGTATCCTGTGTTTCCGTGGAAGTTATAGCAACCAGAGCAGGTAAAGGAGATATGACTAGTGGTCGACCGATATGGGTTTTTCTGTGGCCGATACCGATATTTAGAGAACAGGGCGGCAATATCAAAATAAAGAAAAGTCAAGCATAATTGTGTTATTTCTTTCAGATCCAATCTAATATACATGTTTATATTAGCCAGTAACTTGTTGTTTGAGGAGATTTGAGGTGAACCCTGTTCTCCATGGTCAACAACATACTACGACCACCGGACTCTCTCGCGCCTCATCTGCTTACTGTAACTCCTTAATGTCATTTTTTAATTCCAAAGTGCACAAGATTCACCAGCAACTGACTATTAATACCTCTCACAGTCTGTCTTTTTCAGTTCTCCCAAAACCTTTTTCTTGTTCATTTTCAAGTTTCTCACTTTCCTCTGTTGCTGAAATATTGGACATTATTAGAAATTTGAAATCAGCTACTTGTCAGCTTGACCCTCTTCCTACCGTCTTAGTAAAAGCCTGCCTACCCTCTCTCTCTTCCCAAATAACTACCATTATACATTCCTCTCTAACCTCTGGTATTGTTCCCTCGTCTCTAAAATCAGCTGCAATAACTCCTATACTTAAGAAACCTGGTGCAGACCCCAACAATTTCAACAACTTCCGTCCTATTTCTAACCTACCCTTTCTTTCTACAATTCTTGAAAAAACAGTCTCATATCAGGTCCATGCACACATGTCTGACAATAACCTCTATGAACAATTCCAAACTGGTTTCCGTCCCTGCCATAGCACAGAAACAGCGCTGGTAAAAATCACCAATGATCTTCTCATGGCAGCTGATTCCGCACTGCTAACTATTCTCATCCTCCTTGATCGGAGTGCAGCCTTTGACACAATCTCTCATAACATCCTCCTTGACAGATTAGTCTCTACTGGTTTCACTGACACACCCTTGGACTGGTTTAAATCATATCTCTTTGGCCGCACTCAGTTCATCCAACTCAAACATTTCAAATCAGAGCTATCCCCTGTCACTACTGGTGTTCCCCAGGGCTCTGTTCTGGGGCCCCTTCTGTTCATCATCTATCTATCTTCCTCTTGGCCATATCTTTCGTAAATTTAACATCCATTTCCACTGCTATGCACCAAATCCACTTTGACTAAATTTGACAGTTTTTCTCTTACCATTGACAACTCCACAGTTTTCCCCTCCCCTCAGGTCAAGAGTCTGGGTGTGATCCTCGACAGCACACTTTCATTTCAAGCTCACATTAATAATATCACTCGGTCTGCATACTTCCATTTACGTAACGTTAATCGCCTCCGACCGTCTCTCTCACCCACTAATACAGCCATTCTCATTCACACACTGGTCACATCCCGCATTATTTATTGTAATTCTCTTCTCATTGGTTTTCCTCTCAAATCCATACATAAACTTCAACTGGTTCAGAACTCTGCTGCCCGGATCATCACCAGAACCCCTTCTATTAATCATATTACTCCTGTCCTTCAGCAGCTTCATTGGCTTCCAGTTAAATACCGCATTGATTTCAAAACTCTGCTCCTGACCTTCAAGGCCATTCATAACCTCGCTCCTCGGTACCTCACTGACCTCCTTCATATTAACACACCACCCGTGCTCTTAGGTCTTCTTCTTCTATTCACCTCACTGTTCCTCCTGCTCGTTTGACCACCACATCTTTTTAAACTGGCATATCCCACGTGATCACTATTTATCAGGTCACAGCAATCTTTGTTTCCAGTTATGTACCCTGATTTTATGTACTTAATTATAGATGTTAATTTTATTGATTATTGCTGTACTGTTTTATTGTGTTTTGTGAGGTGACCTTGAGTGTTCAGAAAGGCGCCTATAAATAAAATGTATTATTATTATTTTTGTATTATTTTTTGTTTTTTTAATTAATTATTGAAATAGAAAAATACATTGTGTTCATCTGTAGATTTCAGATCGGTGTTAAAGGGAGAATACAGTTTGTCAGAAGTGACGTCATTCAATTACATTATCCTCTACAGTATAACAATATATATTAACGCTGGCCAGTAATGGTAAAAAGAAAAGTGTTAACATTTAGAAAAGATGATGGTGACTGAGGACATTTAGTGCTCAAAACTAACTTTTTCACCAACTTCCCAAAACTCACAAGAGGGTTAGCATCGTTCCCCAGCAGCCGCACTGACCAGGCTGCCTGCAGACATTTTATGTTTATCAACCTCCTTGTGAGTGCATCTAAAAATGCCAGATATCAGCCAATTAATGGGTCTATCACTAGATATGACGCTATTGACAAGCGACCAAATGAAATGCACCTCTACCTCGAGTAAAACTATGATTTTCTCTGGGTTTGAACATCACTGGAAACATTTGGGATTATGAACACAACAAATCGATTTGGACATTTTCATGCGCAATTGTTACATATTATAGCCCAATAAATAATTTACATGATGCACTGTTCTAAATGTGACCCAACATCATGTAGATTTCAGAGGTTGTCATTTTCCATAAAATTCAATCCTTTTACATTGAGCTTGACAATTGTGTCATCTTATTAAAGCTGAAGCTATTTATTTTTACTGTAAAAATAAATACCGTAATTTCAAAAAACAAAATGGAAACCGAGAGAGATAGAAGTGAGCTACCCATCAGACAGTAAGACACGTTCCAACTTGAAGAGAAGTTGTCAAGAGATGTGACGTGAAAAGATGAAAAAGGAAGAAAAAAAACTAACTTAAACTAACCAGAGCAAAGGAATTTCTTGGCCTGAGCGCTCTTCATGGTCCCCTTCTCCTGAAGCTGCAGCACCGCTGTTCGGAAGATCCTCTTGATCTCCTCCGACACATTCCTCCAGGCCTTGTCATTCTTGGTCTTGGCTGCGCTGCTCGACTCCATCTAAGTGGGACAGGGGGAGCAGGGAGAGGACAGTCTGACGTTGCTGTTTAGACGGAGGACTCTCATCATGTACTGGGGGAATGTGGTTATTTATGCACAAGGACCGTCCAGAAGAATACAGTAACAAAGGGAATATTGTTCCATGTTTCAGGTGGCTGAATTGTTTGAGAAATGTGTTCACCTGGTAAAACATTTACTGGTACGATTGATGTTTGAGTGATTCTGCTATCTGGTGAAGAGTATAAAACATATCATATCTGAATGCTTTTAGCATCCTAAAGTGTCTTGAAGCGCTACACTGGCCAACAATGTACAGTTGTCAAGTGAAACTCGAGGTAACTTTATCATGCAGTTTTAACAAAACTTAGCCAGACATTTTATTACCTCTACAAAGGCCTGGTTCAAGATAAGAGGGTGGAACTGAGACACTAAACACTCTTATTTAAGTATACTTTCTTTGGCAAACAGTGAAGCACAGGACTGCAGAAGCAAGCTGTCATAGGTGAAAAACTTTGCTCACAAACTCAAAAAAAGCTCCTTTTCTTTTCTGTATGTGCATATAAAATATGTTCCTCAAGTAGAATTAAATTCATGAACCACAGGGCTGAAAGATAAGAATCCATTATCAGCACTGTTAAAGCCTCTATTTTGTAACATCCAGGTGGGTAAAATTACATATCAAGAAGACCAACAACCTCCAACAAATCCCTTTTCTGCCCCAGTAGTGGTAGCATGTTAGCTGGACTCACTGAGTTCTGATAGTTCTTAAGCATTTGGGCTTTGGGTTTGAGGTAGTATGCGGGTGGCACAGAGTTTTCGTCCCTGCAGTACCACTCTTCCAAGATGTGTGTGTCCAGCCCCGCCTCCACAGCTGCATCCAAGATCATCTCAAACTCCGCTGATTCCACCTCCCCCGGCACTCGGATGCTGCCGTACTTTTCTCCCACCAGACCCTGGAAGGGAGGAAAATGGGGTGGGATAGAGGGCAGGGAAGGTGAAAAAGAGAGAGAGAGGAACAGGAAATGTGTATCATGGTGATCCTTCAAACTGTTTTAGGGCTCTATTTTATGGTTTAGTGGCGCAGGATGAATGGTGGAGTCAATGATGCAGACAGGGCGACTTATTTAAGGCAACTTCAAAGCCACAGGTGCAACTGTGGTGCATTTGGAACATCCACCAGCCAACTGCAATGACATCGGGGAGGTAGCAGCCACCACAATGCCCACTCTGTGTGCGCTGTGCTGCATACTGACTCTTCTATCGAGGATGGATATTACTTTACATCAGAGCCACATAGTATAGTGTACAGATTAAACAGTGCACCCCTCTTTTCACATGGAAACATTCATGTTTCTGTTCAAAATAACAATTGTGAGAAAAAAGCATCTCATTACACAGTTTTGATATGAAATGTATAACACAAGCCATTTGCCTTGATAAAAGAATCAAAAGCTGGAAAAATTATGATTTAAATGAGGAAAAAACAGATAAGAAAGTTTTCAGTACTTATCTGGTGCCATGGACAAATTTTGGTCACTGTCACAAAAGTGCAGAGTTTCAATACTGAGCCCTGCTCATAAGGAATTGTTTTCAGTAAGAAAAAGCAGAACAAATCTGGTTTGAATGACACACTGTTATGTAGAACACACAATCTTGGCTAATGCTCAGTAATCAGTGCTATTAAGGAAAAGGAACAGATTTGCTTTATATATATATATATAGAACAGATGGGACTGTTTGAAATGAAAGGAAATTAATGCATCAATTAAAGGGAGGTAGATAGATTTGTGAGTTTAGAATCTGTGCCAGTGGTAACGCTATTATCCACACAACCACTGTCGTCATCATCATCATCATTATTGTCTTATACACTAAAGCCAAAACTGGCAATCAATCACTGCAATCCTTTTAGTCAGAAACCAGAAAACTCACCACAAAGCTGCATAATTAGGCATCATCAAATTAAGTAGTGGCCTTTTAATCCCACTATTATCTCCAACTCCACATGGCGTGTCTACTGTAAGCTCCACCAAGTCTCCCTTCTTCCCCTCTGCATCTATGCACATGCTTTGGAGTGGCAGCCGATTCAATATCATCGGAAATGATTAGGGCCATTTCCTGGCACGTTCTTTGATGTGCAGTCACGTTCGAGGACACTGAATAACTGGAAACCCTCCGCTCCATGACCAGCTGATCTTTACTCTATGTGTCGTAATTCACATGCAGCAAAAGCCTCGAGGCGAAAGGCGCAGAGCGAGTGAGGGACAAGCCAAATGACTGTGAGCTCCGATGAGCAGGAAAGAACCACGTTGGTGCGCTCACGGCAATGACGCTTCAAAGCCGTTCCATGTTGGACTCCTCGTTCCCTTGGCATTCGCAGTGGGAACAGATGCAGAGAACAAGCAGAATCAGATGATGGCATGTGGCATGGTGTGTAGGACGGCCTACTCTCAAAACCCACAAATGCCCGTAGTAGATTCATTTATATTTGTGCAGTTTTCTGGCCATGTTGCAAAGGTTCATTTTGTATTTAGAAGATAATTTCCATGTATGGTATCAGTTGTTTTGGAAATTTGGACATTTTCAAGGTTGGGTATTGTGTTTTGGATCCAAACCCATCATTTGCATTATATAAACATTTAGCTGACCCACTTATCCAATGAAACAGCAGATTACATGCATGTATCCTACACCAGAGGGCGAAAAACAACAGGAAAAGTTTTTTTTTTTTTAAATCCTATGAATATTAAAGCATTTGCAATAAAACAAAAAGTGATGCCAGATGATGAAAAAATTAACCCTCCTGGGACTGTAATGTTCGACTACATCCAATAAAGCAAGATCCCTAATTAAAAAATAGTGCTAATTTAAGTACAGACCACAAGGCAAGCATCCCTGTAAGAGAGAAAATACCAAATATAGGGAGAAAGGAGAGGGATTCCCTCTTGTGTGCAACTCTCTGTGCTCTCTTGCTGCCAAAACAAAGAGTTTTATAGATAACTAGGGCAGGCTGCTCTCTATCTTCAGTTGTGATTGACGGGAAAGGTCACACGAGCCGGCGCCGCATTCAAGCCCAAAATTTTTCAAGTGACAGGTGCACATTTTAGCTCAGGGTACTTAAAAAGACCTAATTAACTGCACTACTGTTTCATTAATTTGCTCTCCAAAATCCTCAAAGACCATTTTCAGTTTTGCTTTTCTCACCAGAGATGTGAACCCAACACACAACCTGAGATCTCACTGAGATAAATTTGATTATTAGACGATTATTTTGCTTTTTAACTGGGCAACTGATGGACTGGCGACCTGTCCAGGTTGTACCCCGCCTTTCGCCCGATGTCAGCTGGGATCGGCTCCAGCCCCCCGCGACCCTGTACGCAGGATAAGCGGTTGACGATGGATAATGGAGGGATGGATGGATGGAAAAAGGGGAACTGTTAGTAATAGTTCTGTAGCGTAGCATCAGCAGCAGGTTACAGTCATAACATCTGCAGATTTACCATCAAAATTCATTGTAATTTTTGAAACAATGGGCCCTTGATCTCAGCCAGATGTAGACAAAAGCAGGTTTCTCATTTCTAGTTGGTAACCATCGATTTTGCTGGCTGAAATGACAAGTGTTGCCACCAGATCAACTGTAGCTAGCTAGCTTGCTAATTAAGCTAACATTCTCTCTATTCAAAATTGGTTGAATCTGTCTCAGGTAACATTGGCTTGGTCACGTGAGTACAAACTTCCCCAAATCAAATAAAGAGCATGCTAATGCTAGCGTACACTCTGGGTAGCATCCACCACAAAATTATGGACTTGAAAGGTACTGTGGTTTGGTAGTAAGCTAGTATCCCTGACATGCTAACGTTAGCAGCTTCCATTAGAGCGGGCAAACTTGTGCTTGTGTTTTTGGTTTTGGAAAGGTCTCATACTGCAGTTCTGTGCACACCACTTTGCCATGTGGAGAAGTACAAAGACGGAGAGGACCTGCTTTGTATTTGATCTATTGTATGGTGACATGAGTTAATCAGGTTTTCCATACGGGTGATCTAGTGGGCATTGAATACTTTGATCCAGCCATTTTTAATGTAATATTAAAAACGAGCTATTTTTAGCCACGAGAGCCTACAAACAAGTAACACGTGGCTGTTTAGAGACGCCTCCGATCAGCTAAGGAGCAGTGATGGGACAGATTCTCAAACCGCAGGGCTGACCCCGCTGGTCACCTTATCCATCCCTCTATGACTCACAGTGCTGCAGTGATGTGTCAGTAGGGGATGGAGGCACTGGGCTGATCTACAGTAATGCTGAGAGAGAGAGACATATAGTGTGTATGAAAGAGTGAAAGAGAGAGAGAGAGAGGGGAGGAAGTTGCTGACAAAGTCTCTGTCAGCTTGCCTCGCGGTGATATAGCGGGATGAATGGAGTGTGATTGTGTGCGTGGAAATGGAGATGGAGATTAGGATGAACCCAACTGGTGTTTCCGATTAAAATGACAAAATCAGGTGTTTAAATGCTAACACATGAGCACACACACACGTTCACACCACTCCACCCTTGCGTGTAATCTACTGTTACTTCTGTCATCCACTCAACTTACCAAAGCCAAACTGTAAGAAATAAATATTTGGCGGGTGGTTGTAACGCTGCTGTCTTAGCCAGAGAGCGGGTCTGGAATGAGGCCATCCAAAGTGGATTACAGCATGGCAGCTGACAAACTAGGACTGCACTCCTCCTCTCTCTCTGTCCGTGTGTGTGTGTACATGTACAGTATGTGTGTATCTCTCTTTTGAGCTGGTGTCATAGGGTTGCAGTAGTTCTTACTACACTTAAGCAGACACACGTGCAAGAAACGCACTAAAGTGACAATAGCAAAGTGGATAGGGGCCAATTGCAATTCCAGTTTTAGCCACACTCCTCTGCCTCCCTCCCCTCTCTGGTTTTTCATTCTTGGAAGTGGTTTTATACTCTGGCTAAGTGCACTTTATCTGATGAGCCAGTTGAGAGAGGCGGCTAAGATACTGTGCACAGCTACAGCATGAATTGACAAATCAATCACACCGGCGGTCAATCAATCAATGAAACACACAGCCAACTGTTCTGATATTTGCTGCATAAGCTTTGGCACTGCGGATGATCTGATCAGAGAAATATTTAATTTTCAGTGACATGTACACTCACCCATAGAGTGGAACTGGCTCACACAGTATACAAGAAACCAATGTAGGTTATAATTGTGTGCTAACGTGAAACAATGTGATTTATTGTTGCCACCTCAGTCTGATACAGCTTATTCATTTGTACCACAGACCTATATTGTTGTCAAAAAACTATTAAAAACACATCAAAGAACGACACTGTCGCACCGTTGACGTGTTGTGATGAACACGCACACTGCAGTTCATTTTGAGTCTATCCACACACACAGTCTTATCGCTGTAAATACTCACAAGATAGTGATGTGTATTAATCCGCTGCTAAAATTAGCCCCCAAAATTAGCCGCATATATATATAGAGAGAGAGAGAGAGCGAGAGAGACAATACAAAGACAAAAGGACTATTGTCTGAATTGTAGCTATATAAATAAAACTGAATTGAATAGATAGTATGTTGATTAGTGGTTGTACTTAATATATTTCCTGAGTGACATATACAGTGGGTACGGAAAGTATTCAGACCCCTTTAAATTTTTCATTCTTTGTTTCATTGCAGCCATTTTCCAAAAATCAAAAAAGTTCATTTTATTTCTCAGTAATGTACACTCAGCACCCCATCTTGACAGAAAAAAACAAATGTAGAAATTTTTGCAAATTTATTAAAAAAGAAAAACTGAAATATCACATGGTCATAAGTATTCAGACCCTTTGCTCAGTATTTAGTAGAAGCACCCTTTTGATCTAATACAGCCATGAGTCGTTTTGGGAAAGATGCAACAAGTTTTTCACATCTGGATTTGGGTATCCTCTGCCATTCCTCCTTGCAGATCTTCTCCAGTTCTGTCAGGTTGGATGGTAAACGTTGGTGGACAGCCATTTTCAGGTCTCTCCAGAGATGCTCACTTGGGTTTAAGTCAGGGCTCTGGCTGGGCCATTCAAGAACAGCCACGGAGTTGTTGTGAAGCCACTCCTTCGTTATTTTAGCGGTGTGCTTAGGGTCATTGTCTT
>NC_060161.1:21791701-21838327 GCF_021292245.1 Micropterus dolomieu | reverse complement strand
GCCGCATTCATCTTTCCCTCGATTGCAACCAGTCGTCCTGTCCCTGCAGCTGAAAAACACCCCCACAGCATGATGCTGCCACCACCATGCTTCACTGTTGAGACTGTATTGGACAGGTGATGAGCAGTTTTCTCCACACATACCGCTTAGAATTAAGGCCAAAAAGTTCTATCTTGGTCTCATCAGACCAGAGGATCTTATTTATCACCATCTTGGAGTCCTTCAGGTGTTTTTAGCAAACTCCATGCGGGCTTTCATGTGTCTTGCACTGAGGAGAGGCTTCCGTCGGGCCACTCTGCCATAAAGCTCCGACTGGTGGATTGCTGCAGTGATGGTTGACTTACTACAACTTTCTCCCATCTCCCGACTGCATCTCTGGAGCTCAGCCACAGTGACCTTTGGGTTCTTCTTTACCTCTCTCACCAAGGCTCTTCTCCCCCGATAGCTCAGTTTGGCCGGACGGCCAGCTCTAGGAAGGGTTCTGGTCGTCCCAAACGTCTTCCATTTGAGGATTATGGAGGCCACTGTGCTCTTAGGAACCTTTTTTTGTAACCTTGGCCAGATCTGTGCCTTGCCACAATTCTGTCTCTGAGCTCTTCAGGCAGTTCCTTTGACCTCATGATTCTCATTTGCTCTGACATGCACTGTGAGCTGTAAGGTCTTATATAGACAGGTGTGTGGCTTTCCTAATCAAGTCCAATCAGTATAATCAAACACAGCTGGACTCAAATGAAGGTGTAGAACCATCTCAAGGATGATCAGAAGAAATAGACAGCACCTGAGTTAAATATGAGTGTCACGGCAAAGGGTCTGAATACTTATGACCATGTGATATTTCAGTTTTTCTTTTTTAATAAATTTGCAAAAATTTCTTTTTTTTCTGTCAAGATGGGGTGCTGAGTGTACATTACTGAGAAAAAAAATTAACTTTTTTGATTTTTGGAAAATGGCTGCAATGAAACAAAGAGTGAAAAATTTAAAGGGGTCTGAATACTTTCCGTACCCACTGTATATGTCCACTTCTCACTTTTATGGTATGACAGATAGTTACCATGAATGGTAACATTATAATTATGACAGTTTCAGTTAAAAGCAGTGATATTTTTAGTTACTTACATATTCAGTCGGTCCTCTATTGTCTGCTACGCTTTTTCTCGCTGTTTTAATACTGCGGCCGTGTATCTTTTTTAAAAATATTATGTGCATTTTTTTAAACCTTTATTCGCTGTTACTCACTGTGTAAAGTATGCTGCACATGTCTTTTCCATTTCAGCATCAATAAATCTGTGATCGACCGTGTGGTCTCTTGAAGAAAGCTGTTGATGCACATTTATCTGAATTACTTACACCTGGCTTGACATAGTCGCTCCTCCTCAGCCTGGTTTGGCCTTGAACTGATAAAGCCAGGATGCACTGATCACACTAGGTCAAGCCTAGCCTTTTCTGGTATCCTGGATTTCTAAAGCCTGCTTTTGTGAAACAGCCCTGTGGTTTCCGGACAGCCAGTGACAGATTGTTTTACGCCAACTGTGGTAACAGTTGATCGGCCAACACTTGTAGTGTTTTTTTTTGATGTTTTTGGATCTGCAGTTGATCTCTTGTATTTCTTGTGAGTCGCCCCTCCAGCCACTCTGCCACGCTCTACAAGCCAGCTGCCATAACCATAACTTCGCCACACAATCCACTCCTCCACCTGCCAACCCTGGATTCCCTTCAAACCCCACTAACTCTCCATACTATCAGTTTGTAAATAAACTCTTTTTGTAACACTTTGACAGCAAGTCTGTGTCGAACATATGAGTAACTGTTTTCGTTGTGCATTTTATTGTCGGACAAGGGTCATCAGCAGCACACATGAAAATCAAGTGGATTTAGTATGCAAAACTGATTTTATTAAACCTTGCGTAGTATGAGTGTGTTGTACGGAATTTGCAACAAAGCTTAAGACTGGCAGACAAAGACAAAATACGTTTGTTTTAGAACAGTCTTTTCACAAGCATACACACTTATACACAATTCCAACATCAAACTAGTCGGTCTTGTATTCAAGTGCTTGCAGGCTACTATTCGCTTTGTGTAATGGAGGAGAAGCAGAGAGAAAATAAGAGCTACAGTATTCCTCTTATGGGCAGTAGAAAAACTGGATGAGTGGCTTCATGCTGTTTGCAGATACGCATCCTTGAGGCATTTATCAAGTACTAGTGGTTTTTTACACGAGGGAATTTGAGACTGTTGGAGAGCAAAACAGACGAGTGTAAAGAAGAAGAAGAAGAAGAAGAAAAAAAAACAAACAGACGTGGCTCATTGTCACGCTTAATCTCCGGGTCAGCGACACCATCACCATGCCAACCCCTGTGATCGCCATGGAAACCGGCTTATTGCATCGACAGGTTAGAGAAAAGCCCCCCGCCCCACCACCTCACCCAGGTGAAGTTTGTGTGTGTGTGTTTAACAACCCTGCACTGCCACCTGTCTTGTGTTCAGATGTGCCCTTTGAAAGACACTTGCTGCAATTGATTCTTACTCATAAAGAATGACTGACATGTCCAATAAAAACGCGGATTATATAACAGCAGACTCTCTCTCTCGCTCTCTCTCTTATGAGCCAAGTCAAGTCTCACTAGCCCACTAAATGAAAAGAACTTTGTTGTTTTTAACGATTTCACGCAAGAGCCATTTTCCCATGGCTTGTCATTAGATGAACAACAATTTTTAAGTGATCGGGTTGATATGAGGACTGGGATTAAGTCTGCCTTTACGTGGCTGTTAAAAAGCAGAACTACATGAAGGAGATAAGGAGGTTGGGCTACATATAAAGGCCATTATTTTGATTCTGCAGTACAGCAGAGCACAGAATGATTCGTTGAGAGGTGCATGTGGAAAACAGTACAGTAGTTGCACAGATCCTCTGTGGCAGCAAGAAACACACCTACACTACGCACGTCAATCCTGCTTCCCTATTTCCTCTGTAGTGTTTCCAGGGAACCTGCTATTCTCTCTTTGAGCTCACCACCCTGCCATTATCTGCAACTGGAACACATTCCACCCGCTTCTATTTTCTTTCACATCAAAAATCAATGCAGATGTAATTGAACTTCCTCTGTCTTCGTCCTTTCTTCTGTTCACCCCCACCCCACTCACCTCTCTCATCCATGCACTGGGCTCTGTGACAGTTGTTCTGGGCTGCAGACCCCCCAGATCAGCTCCTCTTTGAAGTCTCCTCTTATAGCCATGTGGCTGTGCGGGTAAAAATGTGTGTGTGTGTGTGTGTGTGTGTGTGTGTGTGTGTTATATTGGGGTGACACTAGGGCAGCAGCATTTGACATAGTGGAGTAAAGGTGATGACAATTGTGTGTAGAAGCCTTGGGTGCGTGTGATTTTGAAAGGGACAAAGGAAAAGGAAGGAAATGAGAGAAATGAAAAGAGATGGCACAGTGACACGCACATATGCACACAAACGCACACAAACACACTTGCATGGTTTGAAACCTACTGTATGTGGCTGCAGAAACAACAAGACCCTAAATTCTGGTGACGTTTTCCCCATCCTCACACACACGTGTGTGTGTATATATATATAGGTCTACCACCCTGTAAAAATAGACAACGGTACTCCAGAGATGGCCCAGACAACCCAGAACTGTCACAAATGAAGATCCAAGACCCTGATCAAAGGACCTGCAGCCGCTCGGAGCTCTCCAGTCCTGGAAAGGGGGCCGGCCAGCGTGTGTGGCAGCGGCTGCGGGGACTGCAGCAGCTGGCTCTGACAAGTGTGAATGGGACTAAATTCTGTAGAGCTATTATGGGCTCCTCGCCATAAAACCCTTCATTCACTACAGAGAGCAGACCACTAGAATATGCCATTAAAGATTTAACTAGCCAGATGGGGAGGACGTGCACTATAGATGCTTATGTGTGTGTGTGTGTGTGTGTGCGCGTGTGTGTGTCTGTAAAAGTCTGTATCACCCAGAGTTAGAGTACACCCCGACTGATTCTCAATCTCATGACTGAGAAAATGCCTTGGGTCAAGATGCTCTGTTTGAATGTGCCTGTGTGGGTGTGTGTTTTAAAGCAGGAGACAGGAAGAAAGGGGGATCAGTGTAAAGAGCTGTGTGTGTGTGTGTGTGTGTGTGTGTGTGTGTGTGTGTGTGTGTGTGTGTTCGTACCTGAGTTTGTGTGCCTGCTTCCCCTCAGTCTGTTGTGCAGTACTGCTTAGGGGCCAGTTGGGGTTAAGATGGTGAAATTGCAGCAGAGACAGAGGGCGGCCAGGCTGATGGGAATGAATGAAATCGGTGCGGCATGTACAACACCACACCAAACACCAAGCCATCAGCAGGAAAAGGGAGTGTGCGTTACGTCTATTCAACTCTGATGTGGTTGCTTCAGTCCAGTTTAGTCTGACTAAGCTTGCACTGTACAGCTCAATATCGCATACAATGTCACAAGGCGGTCTAAACTTTAGCACACAAAGATAAAAAAAAGTAACCAGCAGAACAATTTTAAACTCAGAGACTGCCAATATTAACAGCAACCAACTTTTCAAAGTGCAGGGGTCGATACTAAACTACTCAGTTAATATTTGTAACAGATACTTCTATATTGTTGCAGGGCAATTTAAGAAAAAAAGCGTGTGGACATAAAGTAGAGTAGATGGAGAGAAAATGTTGCATGACATGTTGTTCTTTGCAATATGTAATAACGGTATTTAATAGGGGTGTGTCACAAGATCTCGCAAGATTAAAACATGACAGTATTTCTGGTCAGGGGAAAACCTGTCTTGCGAGACTCACGCAATTGACATTTTTCACACGCTGTCACGCCACACATCAATTTTCTCACGCGGTGAAAAGCCAAATGTCTAAGCGATAACTTAAGTGAACGCCCCCCCTTTCATGCTGTGAGTCGCAAACAGTTTGTGACCGAGTGGTAACGTAACTGGTAGAGTTTTGTAATATAAACATCTAAAAACTGAGGCTTTTGTTTGATTGGGACTGTGGGCAGCTCTTGTCAGATGTGCTGAAGTTAATGTGTGTGTGGATTTGTGGTGAGATTTCTGCCTGATCACAAGTCTTTTCATTTAGTTTTGGTTTTCCACCTCCTTGTTTCATCCTAACATACAGTACCAAACAGGGTTGTGTGTCTGGCAGATGGTCTCAAAGGGATACTACCATACCAGCAGGGCAAGAACGTAATGCACAGCAGAGTATAGGGCAGGTAGACTTAAAAAATATTATGAATTCTCATTAAATGGTGATGTTAATCTCGTAATATAACAACTTTCTGGACATGTCAGAGAACACAGATGTGAGAGAGATTCTGAATGTGCAGAAGGTTTTGAACATGGGCAGAAAACCTGCTGAAAGACAGGAGCTATTAAAGTCCAGGAGTTTATAACTGAATTAAAATAAATTAATTTCTCATTGAGGTGAAAAGGTGCCACAATCACATTTAAAGAGGTTACTTCCCCAAACAAAGACACAAAGAGGAGGGAAGACTAAATCATGCCTGCAGGTGTGCAGACTCAGCAGGGATGATATTACATGAGAAGAGTTGATCTACAGGAGAAACAGATCTGAAAGCAACACAGAATGCCTGAGAGCTGCACTGCATTATATTCTGTAATAGTTTTAGATTTTTAGTTCTAAACCTGCCACCTGAATTTTGTGTTTCCCTTTCTATAAATAAAGACATTTCCACCATAAATTGGTGCAGAACAGTTTAATTTTCAAATAATTCAGCATTGAAAAATATTGTTAAAATCTTGTATCGTCTAGATCTTGTGAACCCACTATTGTGTCTCGTTTTGTGAGTTAAGTGTCTCGTCACACCCAGTATTTAACAATATAGAAATATATATATATTGTATAGCCTGAAAACTGTTGTGGTTCAGGCAAACAAATCAGGCTGCAGCATATATCCAACGCACGCTTTGGTAGAGGACATTTTATTGCCGCTGTTGCTGCAACTAAGGCATTTCATAAGGTATATCACACAGGTTCTGAAGAAAATAGTCTGTGTTTGCGCCACACCCTCCGTGCTGCTACTGGTTTTCCCTGACTCTGCAGGCTGGCCGTTTGTTATATCTGCTCTGGACAAGAGACGCAATTTCAAGCCAGATGTGTGGTTTTCCTATCTGTGATGTTAAATCTTTTTTTTTGTTTTTTTTTTACTAAAACTGTGCCGCAACCAAACAAATCAACCTTTTTTAAACTTGTGAAAAAGTTGTTCAAGAAGATACTGTGATACAAATAGTGTAATAAGTTTTACCTGAATGTTCCTGGAACAAGTGATACCGGTCTAATATGAAGTTTCCCGGAGACCCGGGCTCCTGTCCTACCCATAATGCATTACCACTCCTTGTGATCTCTCACCTCAATTTAAACCTCTAGAAACTGATTTGTTCCATTTGAATAATTCACCATTCATTTTTCTTCCCATCGTCTTCCTCTCCTCACTCCTGTCTTCGTCGTTTTCCTTCCTTGTGCCTGACTTTTCCCCCCTTCTTTAAAATGGTCTAAAATTATCTAAAAAGGATCACTGAAATGTCAGCCGTAATTAAGCGTCATGCCACTCTCCCTCTCCTCTTGCAGAGATGTTCACATAACTCATTCATACAAGTGTAATTTTAGCACGCATGGATTTTCAGTATTTCTAATATGCTTGCCCAAGATACTTTCTGACATACCTTCTCCTCATTTGGCCTCGTTTGCACTGTTTTTGTGCAGTGAAAATGTCATCTACCTATCAGGTAACATGGATGCAAATCTGTTTTTTTACTTACGTGATGAAGTCATTGGCATTTTCAGCACCCTAACAAACCCGGTCAAGTAGTTACAAAAAACTGTAGATGTGTTAATAAAGAGATATAAAAGGATTCTCTATCATAGATGCATCTACTACTAAACAGAATAGACACACACATTCCTTGGACACACATTTCGTGCATCAAAAGCTAGACTTCTACTGTAATCTACTGTCTAAGTCTTCTCATCTTTGAAATGCGGCCATGCCACAACAAATAAGAAGAAAGGTAAGACTTCACTCTTACTAGGTATTTTCGCTCTGTTATTAGATCTTCAAAAGCTCATAGCCTGGGAACAATCCGGTCTTACTGCCGTATCACAGCCATGTAATGAGATAGAGAGGGATGGAACTGAAGCAGACACTGATTTAACAGACTTTCAGCCTATTACGTAAAGTGTGGACACGCAGAGATGTGAACTTGGATAACATCCAAACAGACTTATAAAATCCATTACATTTCAAACTGAACTGTAACCCGCGTGTGATACATCCTAGACTTGGGTGGTGTATATTTTTCACACCTTCATACTTCCTAAAGGTGTGTGATGGTATCTGTGTGTAAAAGCTGAGCTGCTTGTGATAGAAGTCAATGTAGCACGTATGACGCTGCCAAGCCTACGACGCTGTGTGTCTAATATGCAATTAGCCTACTTAGACAAGTCTTGCTGGGTTTAAATACTCATAGCCCATAGAATATTGAAAAGAAAGGAAATAAGCGCCCTTCTTTGATAGATTCTTGCTGGAAGACCTGAAGTTACTTCTTGCTGTGGCAGATACCGACACATCAGTGGGCTGCACAGAGATGATGTGCACACAGCTTCATCCATGCTGGCTGGCTCACCTTTATCAATTAAACATAATATACTCAAACAGGGGCAGAGGCATCGTTTACTAGTCCTGCAACGTTTTCCCTACCACTCGCTTCTGTTATAGTGAGTGTGTGGTTGAAGCAGCGAAAAAGACCAAGCAGCAGGTGAATTCAGTGGAGCAGAGGGAAAAGTTTAAGAGTAAATTTACCGTGTAGGTTACAGGTAAAGCTCCAGTGTGTGTTGTTCATCAACTGCTGGAAAAGTATAGGGGGTGTCGCGTTGTAGACGATGATGTCTGGCAGTTTAAGGCGGCGTCGCCCGCCTACGTTAAGGACGTACACTACAATACATCACCTCAATACAGCATCTCTGTATCTGTGATACCATGATACAGCCCAAGACTAATACTTACAACAAAACATGGTCCTGCTGAGGTTTTAAGACATTCCTCCAGGAGCTTCATTCGGAGTCGCTGCAGCTCTGGGCTGTCCCACTCTTCTGGGTCCACGCCCCAGTACAGGTCCACCACCTGAAACCACACAAACACGGGCCAAGAGTCATGTTACTGTGCTGTACTTAGAGCAAAAAGACATATTATGTGTTCAGTTTCTCTTATGCCCTCTAAATATAAAAGGTTTTCTTGTCCTATGTGAAATATTTCTACTATAGAAAAGAATAAATATCACAAACCACATTCCTAAGCTCACAAAAGAACTGGTAAATGATAGATTGTTTTTTAAAAAAAATAGTATATATATACTTTTTTTTATACTGAGCAGATTTTTATAGTCATTAATAAACTTGAAAACATATTGTGGTTTCATTACAGCCAAAAACAGGGTGGTCAGTTTACATGCACACACTGAAATGTAACAAGGTTAGTTGTGGAAAAAAGAGAACAAAAACATTTAAGCAGAGAAGCACTGTATATAAGGGAATTTGAGGAAGACCAATGCCAAGTCTTCGGTTTTTACAAAATGAAACAAAGCAAAACAGCTCAAATGAGGATCAGTAGGCTTAAACCAAGACATTACTGTTTACACACACACACACCTGCTGTGTCACTGCACCACTCTGAGCATTAGAGACCCAGCAGGGAGGATCGAACACACACACAAGCCACAGGCTCAAAGGGGGTCTCCCTCACCAAATTCGTCCCAAGTTTCAAGGCAGCTCAGACAATAGTGTAAACATGACACAGGGGGGAATCTGCCACCAGAGGAGAGACGGGGGAGGAAACACCTATAAATGTGTGAAAAAAAGCCAGCAGCTCTCTGGGTCTCTGATTTTTAGCCTGCTGGCTGGGGCCTGACATGTGGCTTCCAACAAGACACATTGCTCCTGATGGCCTCTGCTGCTCGGAAGATCAGTCCCCAAAATGCCTAAAGATGCACGATCGCATAATTCTCCTCTTTTTTCTCTCTCTTGTGGCTATCGATTCTGCTGGTCTGCCTCCCTAACGGCAGTGTTTGAGGAGTAAAAAGTAGAAGGCAGAGCAGGGGGCTGAGGCGGAGCCAAAGTGATTCAGCAGCCTTCCTTCATGCTCTGCTGCACCCCAGACTAGCTAGCTCAAATGAGTTTAGCCTGGCATAATGACTGACACATCCGCAGTGTGGCAGAGAACAGCAGTGACTGGCAGCCCTGTATAACCGCTCGGCACTGAGATTGAGAGTGTGGGACTTTACTTTGACAGTCTGGGAGATATTCGCCTCTCCCATTAATGGTAGGTGCAGCAGGAGGACTGGAGCTACACCTCAGCTCATCTGCTTGATGGTTGTTGTGCACCTGTGAGCAGCTGTGTTACTGTGGAAAGAGCCTTGGGCTGCAACTAACAAATATTTTCATTGGCAATTACCCACCTCTGTGGCTTGTAACACCTTAAAACAAAGCTATGTGTAGTTGCAACCCCCATTAATCTCTCTATTATTATTTACAGTTTTTTACTTTTGTAGTCTATTAAATGTCCTGAATTAATTTTTTCCGACCAAAAGTCCAAATATATAAAATTTCTAAGGCTGCAACTAACAATTATTTTCATTATAAATAATATAAATAATGGACATCTTAATGAATGGAAAACATCTTGGGCAGACATCTTCTGGCTGCTTGTTTTACCGACCAACAGTCCGAAACCCAAAGATATTCAGTTTGCTATCATATGAGATAAAGAATAACAGGAATAATCACAAATGAAACGCTTGGCTCTTGGGATCTTCTGACGTTTTGCTTGAAAAATGAATGTAATTATTGATTATCATAACAGTTCCAGAGTACTTTTCTGCTGACCAACTAATCAATTAATCTACTAATTGTTTTAGCTCAAAATTATTAAAAATGAGAAGTAGCACATCCTCACATTTGAGAAGCTAGAACCAGAGAAGATCTTTAAATGAATAAATGACTCTGCAGTACTACAGACGGAGAGATACATGAGATAAGAGTGGATGAGGGACAGAAATATTACAACTGGGCTTATTAGAGTCACAAGCCTCTTTCCATTATTCTGAACCACTAAAGGCTTTTACTATGGAAAAAAACTCCCACTCACATGATAAGCATCCCTCACGTTGGCCTGTTGTTGAAAACTCATTGCTTAGCACCTCAGTCACTGTGTATCAGTGTCACTAATCTACTTCCAACTTCCAACGCACATGTGTGGGAGACCGCAATCGGCTCTGTGTTGACAAGGACCGGAGGGTGGTGGCAAGGAGGGTGAAGCGAGATGAGCGCCCCCGATTACGATAGTTTTCTACTGTGTTTCAGCAGGTGATTGGGAGGATGCGTGGTAATTAAAAGCTAAATGAAGACATTAGTCATATCTACTCATGTGTGTGCATGTGCGTGGGGAGGATTTACTGATTAAATGTGCCCCGTCACCCGCAGCGCTTCACTGGACTGTGGAGGGATGGGAGGATGGATAAAGGAGGAAAGGGGAGAACAGACAGAAGACGGAAGAATGTTTATCCAAAATAGGCAAGGACACATAAATGAAGTTAAGAGGGAAGGTATTTGGACAGGGGATTAGCTAAGGGAGGTTTTTTAACGAAGTTATTTGAACAGAGGACTCCTCTGGGACAGGCTTTGGCTGGAACTATTTCACAGTTTCCTTGTGTCTTTTCACCCTCCTTCTCTCTTTCTCTTTCATGCCAGCTTCTCCTCGTCTTCGCTGCTCCTCTCTCTGATTACTTTCCTTCTCCTTCTCCACTCCTAAACGGGTGGTGGTAGTCGGGGTGCCATTGCTTACGTAAGAGCCGAAGCAGCTTCTGCTAAGCAGCTTTCTAATGCCCTTGGAAGGCATTTGCCCATGGCGGGTCAAGTGCAGGAGAAGGCTTTTTCATTTATTGAATGTTAGACTATTAGACTTTGGGATTATGACCAAGATGCCCAGGAAGAAAGGGCATGAAATCAGGCGGGAAAAAAAGGCGGAAAAACCCCACCAACAGAAAGACTCTCAGGCAAAAAACAACAGTAAAAATAGATACCGTGCCAACATAAATATATCTTAAGCCCTCCACTGTGGGCAATTTTATCAGGAACATGTAGTAAATCTCTAAGAATGTTTGATTAATACAGCTTTCTTAGTGCTCAAGGAAAGTGAAGGTTTTAGCAGCAAATCCATGGCCAAATGCGACATTTTCGCAGTCATATGAAATACAAACACAAAACTGTTTTCAAAAAGCAGGCACAGACAGACCACAGGAAGGGATGTTAAGAAGGGATATAGCCTTTAAGGTTAGTTCCCTTAATGTTATGTTTTACTTCCAACGTGATAAGAGGTCAAATTTAATTTCATGAATCTAACACAGTTTATTCGGGTTGTCAATATTGAGTGCAGAGAGCAATTTTTACATGCTTGCCTTCCAGAAAATCTCTCAAGCTCTGACACACTGAGGTAATTACGGCACAGTGTTTCAGAAGTTGCAGCTCAACCATGGCCACTCAAAGACATGAGGTAATGAGATCACATGACTTGCAAGTAACGAGGCACCAGCAGAGGAGGGAGCAGGCAAGATTTTTCATAGTAACTACGGCAGGCAGTGCTCTTAAATGAAAAGCAAATTCGATGGGTTTCCTTTTAAGAGGCTGTTGAACACAACTATGGGACCAGCATTCTTAATGTTGAGGTCAAGGTCTGTGCGTTTAATGGCACACACGCCAAATGGAGGTGCTTGGGAGCGAAATGGTAGCAGACACAACTTGGAAACTCCTGAAATGAATAAGTAAAGGCCCAAAGGGAGAACTAATAACAACAGTGTTGACCAATGCGGGTGTAGCAAACAGGGCATCGATTTATTTGCTGGCCAGCCAGAACACAGCGATCGAGAATAATTAGGCTTCTAAACTGCAAACACTCCTAAAACGTCTTTGAGAGTGCACTGCCAGCACTCTCCTCCTCAAGGAGGCTCAGAGAACATATATCTCAACCATAATAAAGCACAAAAAGTTCAATAAAACGACTTAAAATTCAATTGTTCCCATTTTTTCTGCAGCTAATACTGCCTGTGGGACATTCAGTCGTTAGACTTTGATTGTGAAGTCAGGATACCTTCCAGATTCGATAAAATAGTCTCTTAAAATTCACAGGAACCAGTATATACTAGTATGAGTAGAGTAAAAGTGTCAAAACACCTTCTCCATATTGTAGATTTCAGAAAGAGCCCAACATCACCCAGGACGAAAAAGGACCAAGAAAGCCAACCAAGAAATTTAACCTGCGTAGGATCATGATGGTGTACTTTTACACCGCCATTACTCCATCCTCACCATTTCAATCACCATCTGGTACGCTGCTGCCACTGCCAATGAGAAAGGCACACTGCCGTATCATTTGGTCCGGAGAGAAGGTGATTGGTGATTGTTTCAGACGCTCCTAGGAGGCAAGAGGCTGCAGTGCTTCAGGACCAAAACCTCATGCCACAAGAACAGTTTCTTCCCATCCGTAGCTGGCCTCATCAACAAGGCCCGGGACTCCCACTGACACTGATTCTCATGCCCCCCCCCCCCTCAAAACAATGTGAACTATTCAGCATTTTATAAGTATGCTTTAAGATGATTGATGTTGCCTACATTTCTGAATGATTTTTCCAATTTTTGAACATCTCTCAACATTAACAAACAGGTCTCTGTGTTTTACTTTTGTAGTTGTGGATAAAAACAAAATAAAAATATGCTCAGATATCCTGAAAGGTGAGGTGAAAATATAACCATCACGATGACAGTAACGAGACAGAATGAATCGTTTTGTCATACAATGTAGCTGAGAAGCCTTAGACATTTCCAATGTTTGATTTTTGATTATTTTTGCTGATTGTCAGTATCTTTCCCATGGAGGGAGTTGGCAAGTTGCTGTGTTTCTGTGGAGACAGAACAGAGAAAACAGTCTTGGAGCAGGACAGTGAATGGAGATGGTGGCGTGTCGCCAAGGAGCGAAAGAAACAGACTGAGAGAAGAATGAGAGACACAAAACGAGAAATATGGCAGCCAGGTAAACAGATGAACGAGCGATGAATAAACAGGGTTCGTGCCACATTACATGCTTTGAACAGTTTCTCCTTCTGAGGTTTTTCATCTTCTATAGTTGGACCTAGAGAGCTGGAGAAGAACTCCTCTTTAACACTTTTTTTTCTCCTTCACATGGTTATTTATGTTTTTAGCTAAAAAAAAATATTTAAGAACTTTGTTCACAAGAAAAAGCATTTAACTTACATATTCACCCAGACACTTGTACAAAATGTGAGAAACACATCGAAAAAAATTAATTATAAGCTTTTAAAGCTGTAAGTGGGTAATATATTCTGCTTCTGAAGCCAAATTGACAAGCGTATTTCCCTTATTTCAAAAGTGCAAGCATAACAGACTACATGAATAGGCTTTTTTAAAATCATTGTCATCTCGTCTCCCATCTTGCTGCTCGCGTTGTGAGCTGTAAAACGTCTGAGTGACAGAATCGCACAGCCGTGGCCAGGAAACTTTTACTGTAATTGCCCTGTCTGATTGTGTGTGTGTGTGTGTGTGTGTGTGTGTGTGTGTGTTGGCGTGCTGGCCAGTGAGTTTGGCAGCCATAAAGAGGTCCGACCACATTATTAACCGAGCTGCTTCCAGTAACGCCAAGTTTCAGTTTATCTCCTGCATGAGGGAGGAAGTGATTGTAGTGTAACACTATGATTTATGAGTCTAAGAAACGCAAGATGCGTTACAATGATGGATGGGAAACTGACAGTCCAAGCATATGCACAACAATAAAAAACTGGACTGAGGAGTGAATCTATAGACTAATTCGGGTTGTAGGTGGAAGTAAAGCATACACCATTACTGCGGTGGCATTTCACTTGTAAAGCCACGCTGTAGTTTATATTAGGGATTTCCATTTTAACCACTTTGGTACTGCTTTTTGCAAGAACTATGTCTTGGAGATCTTGTGGAACCTGCTACATATATTTATCAAAATGTAATTGAAACAACATTTTTATGTAATTTAGACAAACGTTAACTTTTCAACAAACTTTTTTTTCAAACCAGGTTTTAACAGATACCTTGGTGTCTGTTCAGCTGCACATCACCAAAACCAGCTGAATGGGCTGTGCCGGTATCAGGTGCTCTAACAACAAACTCAGTCTCAGGCTCAGTCTACAACCTAACTCTCTCCACAGTGACAAATAACAAAAAAAGTCATGAGAGACAAACAGCATCAACAACAATAGTAACATTAACACAGAAACACATATTCCATGTTGCCCAGGAGCCTAACCACTGAATTGAGAAACAATGTATCAAATACAATCGATCCATGCATTAGGAATTTCATTAAATATCATTTGCTTCCTGTCTCGAGTCAGGCTAGGTCCACTTTAAAAATAATCTAGTGTGGTAACAGACACGCTGAACCCCGATCCTCTGTTTGTCTTTGGCATCCCTCCTCTGTTTCCGCGCTGCATCTTTGTGTGTTTCTGTTTTGTGTAATTTATAAAAAGAAAAAAAAAGTAAGCATGCAAATAAGCAATGAAAGAGAGGAAGGAAGAGTAGGAAACATATCAGAAAAGCCTGCTCCCCTCGCCACCGCTGCTGTGCACTGACTGAATGAGGACGCAGCCCTCGGCCCCTGGGCTGGATTTTTGGATTTCCTCTTCCTCCCTCTATCCCTCCTCTCTCGTCTCCTGAGATCCCTCTCCATCCTCGTAAGGGAACGTTCTGGATTGGAAACTGAGTCAAGTGATGAGGGACCTGGGGAGAACTGGGTTTCATCGGCTTGGCATATGTGTGTCAGTGTGTGCCAGCGGATGTGTATGAGAGACAGAGCATGTGTGTGTGTGTGTGTGAAAAGAGAGGTGGTATCGCACATAAATTTCATATCAAAATTTTTTGACAAAATTAATGCAACTAGAAAAAGAATCCACCCGGGCCACAAGACCACAGGAATCGTACGTAATTTCACACCGTTAAAATGATTCATAACCAAACCGTTAACTGACACATACTAGCACAAGTCAATATTGAGCTCCAGTAAACTGGGTTCTAGCCAAGGTGCCAATCCTCACATTGCGTGGGTGAGGATGAGGAGTCGGGGGGTTCGGATAGAGGAGGAGGGAGAGCGGAGTAAGTGAGTCATAATATTAACTCCCAGGCCTTGTGCATAATCATTTCAGCTCACGCTTCGTCACAGCGAGCTGAATCACCAGACAGACACGTGGCCACAGATACCGGAGTCAAAAAAGTCTCTTCCTGGCTTTCCTTGCATTATCTTGCACTTCTCCGTGGCACACAGACATCGGAGACGCTCAGGAATGATCAGATCTTTCTGTCCGGTTACCACGTCACTGACCCCTGATGCCCGTCAGAGTTGTAATCTATGTTAATTCACACAGAGATAATCACCTGTGGTGGTTCATTTGGGCGTCAAGTCTGTGGAGAGTCTGTCTGTGGTGGGCACGTACATTCCTTTGGCGCTATACACTGAATGGTACATTACTCATTTTATTCAACTTGCCTCCTTACAAAACAATTTCTGTGTAGAAACAACAATCCGTGTATGGTTCGCTCTTTCATTATTTTGTTTCAAAACCAAATTGGAAAAACCAAAAAACAACTTTGTTTTTTGTTTTTTCTGTTTTAAAACCAAAACAGAAAAATGGAAAAAAGTTAAACAAAAAAACAGACATCTGTTTTGTTTTTCTGTTTTAAACCCATAACGGAAAACAACAGAGCTGGGTTTTGTTCTATCTTCGACCGGTGTTGTATCCCTACAACCCGTTCTAACTCGTCACATTTCAGGGTTTTAACGCACTGGGGATCCCTATAGTGTCATAGGTCAACGCAGTGGGGGAAGCCCTGTAGCTTAAATTTGTGACAGTAAAGGCAGGTATATGATGGAACAGACTGAATAAGAACATGGTTGGAGTGAAAGGGGGGCCTTTGAATCAGGAGACTTGTGTTTGTGCCCTGTGTGAAACATAAAGTCAATATTAGGCTACATATTTTTATATTTAATTTTATATAAGGCTATTTCTCATATCAACTGTGACGAATATGAGTGTAGAAGTGAACACTATATTACAACCACATTCAAAAATCAGAAATTAAAGAAAATGTAGGCTACTTGTTTTGCAAGATCGCGTCAAGCTGGGTTCGAACTCATTAGAGCAAAAACTCCTTGTTGTGGCGAATTGCTTTGTCTAGGAGAAACTCAAACACTCTAAATTCTCCAATTTTTAGCTTAAGTACGTCAGCATCAAGGAAGCAGGAACCGGCGCACGTGACGGTCAGTGGTCGTTCCCTCTGGCTGGATGAAGTCTGACACTCCTGATTTTACGCATAATCCATGTGTTACTGCAGCTGGAGGCTCTCCGCAGCGCTGCGCAACTTTCTAAATTCTTCCATCTCACAAAGAAAATAAAGCTTAGGTAAACAGAAATCTTAAAAAACGGAGGATTCTCAGGAAAGCGTTCCTGTTCCAGTTGCTAGTGAGTTACAAACTGAACGTTGAGCCAATATTATATATTGCCTCCGGTACTGCAGCTATATAATATTGTCCTGTTTTTCTTACTAAAAACCCACCTATGTTGATGCTCAAACTCTTCTTAATTACATTTAATCAGGCACCGCCATCTCCCAAGTGTTTCTGCTGCAGGTTTATCAAGTGTCACACACAAAGCTACACAAATCGACACACATCACCTTAAATTTAAAAATCACTATTTTCCCGTTTTAAAACGGAAAAACCAAAAAACTACATGGTATTTTGGTTTTTCCGATTTGGTTTTAAAATGAAATAATGAAAGAACGAACCATACACGGATTTAACAACGTCCATGATTTGGTATCAATAATGTTGTATGCAGACGATTTGATAATTCTTGGTTCATGTAGTGCTGGCCTTCAACAGTTACTGAGAGTTTGCTCTCAATATGGCTCCGACTTTGACATTAAATATAACGCAAAGAAGAGTAATATTATGACTGTTAGGAGTAGAGAGGACAGGAAACTGTCATTTCTCTCTGTCTGTACTGTCCTTAGTAATAAGTGATGAGGCTAAATATTATATTATAGGGACATTTACAGACAGTATCGTGTGATGTATGCACACGCTAATACGGTTGATTCGCAAATTTAGTATGTGCTCAGTATCTGTGAAGACTACCGTTTTTAGAACAAACTGTACTCCTATGTATACTGCTCATTGGTGGCGGTGATACAGAAAGATTAGTATGCAGAAACTCAGTCTGGTGATGATGCTATCAGTCTGCTGCTTAAGGTGCCACGACGGAGCAGTGCAAGCCAAATGTTTGTCACTGTTGGCATGCCCACCTGCTCTGCTGTGCTGTGCTACGTAATCTCATGTACAGATGTATGCAGAGGTTACCAACCTGGCACTAAGTTTAGTCAGGTTCTTTTCCAAGATATGGAGTTATTTTAGCCTATTTGTATGTTGGGGACTTTTGTTTATTTTGTGTCTGTCAGTTTTTATTGTATGTTTTTTGGAACGGGTGTGTGTCCTTAATAATAAAAGCTTTGAATCGCTTTTGAATTTAAACCATTTTCATATTTCTAGCGGTTCGGTTTCACTTAGACAGGCCTCCCGCTTACATCATCAGTTAACCAAGAGTCCCAGACGTGTAGTTTTTGGTAGACAGTGAAATGTGTTGATTGCACAAAAACCTTAATGCAAGCAAAGAAATGTGAATGTGTCTAACATAAACAAGTTTATGTGTAACATGTCGAACAAGTCTTCAAATTCCTGCTGCATGGTATACAAATGTACCACGTTTGATATCCCCAGTTGGAGTGCCCCCAAATTAGCTGCTAGAATCAGAGTAAAACGGGGAACATTCAACTTGAATATTTATGTTTTTCTATATTTTACCACACAACCCTCATCCCACATCACTCCTTCACAACTCATTCCAAGTCCTCCAATCAGGCCACCATTATAAGAGCCCTCGGCCCACGGACAAATATATTCAAAAACTCATCTGACTGCCATTCGGACTTATTTGCGCCTTGCTATTTCCTGTACAGCACATACTCGGTGTATTTTTACTTGTGAGCCACATCAAGACACATTTCCATTGGTTTCTGATGGACAATAATGTTTATGTCTAATTTATAACATATGCCTGTTAATGGCAACTTGAGTCTGCTGAAAAATAAGTGTGGTTTTGCTTTCGTCAAAGTAAAGAACCAGAGTCGATAATCACTCAAATCTGAACTACAGCAAACCCTGTAAATGACGGGTTTTGTCTACAGTACCTACAGTATTGTTGTAACACCTTTAGATGGCTTGTGCTTGGAGCTGTTTATGAGCCAAACATTCTTAGCATGAAATGAGAATTAGCTGCTGACACCCTGCTGAGCTTTACCAAACAACTCAGGGGTCACAAGTCGTCTGGAATAATTCTCCTCAAATTCTTCCAGGAACAATCTATGGCAGAAATCTGCCCCTGACTCCAGGGCTCTCCTGGATTTGTTAAACTAACAAAACTCTGATAGCAATCTTTCCGTGTACGCTGATGCTGATTTGCAATGCAAATCATCTTGATCAGTGGACACCACCGGGAGAATGCCGCAGTTCCCCCGACAACAATAAAGGGAAAGCCCTCACATCACGTTGCCTTATCCACAGCTAGATTTGTGTCCAGCCTTCACCAATGGAAGCCTTATCTCTTCTGGCCTTCTGTCCGCTTAAAGCGACAGGGACCTCTGCGTGCAGCCCTGGGGGGGGGCCCTCCAGGCACTGACGGCTGTGTAAGCCATGATGTAGATTTGGATGCACTTAACAGTCAGCACTGGCAACCCACAGCTCTGGAAGTTACAGGTCCCTCGAGCAGGAGGAAGGCAGGAAGAAATGAAGGTAGAAAAAAGCCAAAGCGGCTAGTTACCTGGAATTCAATCCCATAGTTCTCCCTGCAGAAGTCTCGTAGTTTGGGGTAGACGTGCTCTTTCAGTGCGTTCCTCTCCGCCTCTGTGTCTGGAGACAAAAGAAAGAGGGCATCCTGAAAAGTGTTAAACTAACACAAACATTAAAGCACTCGTGTATAGAAGCAGAAGACACATGTAAATTGTAGTAAAAGCTTTATTTATATGGCCAGTTCAATTAAAGAGAGAACATTTCTGCAAAGATTTATGAAAATAGTTAAGCATTTTTGGGAAATACGCTTATTCACTTTCTTCCGAGCGTGAGATGAGAAGATCGATACCACTCTGATGTCTCTGCATTAAGTACAGAGCTGGAGCCAGGGGACTCTTAGTTTAGTTTAACATAGCATAAAGCATAAAGCTTGTCTGGCTCTCTCCAAAGTTCAAAAACACACCTACTGGCGCGTCTAAAGCCCTCTCATCCTCAACGCAGACACAAGAGTAGTACTGAGATGTCTTTTTCAAAAATGTTGAAGCATTCCTTTAAAAAGCAGACCGGTTTTGACCTTTGTAGGTCTTTCTCAGGGTTAAAATGCAGGCAGAAATACCACAGTTCTACCGTTTTATATCTTCATTCAACATGGGATGTTTCCTAATTGGATAATTTTCAAATATTTGCTCCAGATTTCTGCTTTTCAGTACAAAATGAAAGTAAAGTTGAGATTCTCCGTGTGCATTGTTGCAAGGAAGCTTGCTTCCTCATTTTAACAATTTGAAAGTCAATTCGACATCATTTCGGGGCCATGACTCATGGTCATCTGCCTTTTTTTTAACCGTTTGGTCATTTTGTCAGTATAACATCAGAAAACAGATATACGCCCCTAAGCATTTCCCAGAGTCTTCAACTCGCTTGTTTTGTTCGACCAACAGTTCGAAACCCCAAAACATTCAGTTAATTATCATCCGTGACCGAGAACAGCAGCAAATTGTTACACACAAGCAGCTGGAACGAGAAAATGTTTGGCCTTTTTTTTAAACTTGAAAATTGACTGAAATCGCTAATCACAATAATTGACGATAATGACTAATGGTTTCACCTCTAATATAATCAATGTATATGTATATTATTTTTGAATCTACGACCCCGCCCTTTTTACACCCATTAAAAACCTGATTACCTAGAAGACCGACACACACTGCTGACACAGCACTGATCATATTGGACAGTCGAAGTGTCACAGAGTGAGAACCCACGGCTTGTTGTTGTGTGTCCCACTTTCTTTCCTCCTCTCCTCTCTTTTTCACTGTCTTCCAAACGGTTAGTGTAATGTATTCGGACAGGCCCAGTCTCTTTCTCCCTCTCCTTTTTTTCTGAAGGGTGTGCGGATGGAGAGTTAAAAACAGAACATGCCCAACAGAGAGGCCGCGTTTGACCAAGACGCTGACTTGCACATGCACACATATGCGCGCCCACAGAACGCACATGGCAGACGACGCACAAACAGCCGCTAACCGTGTCATACGCGCCGTGAGTGGAAGAGCCCACAAATTTAGTCTGACGTATCGTCCTCTCATCTATCTTTAGTAAGGCTTTAGGCCGCGACCGTACATGTATCCGCCTACAGCTAGCTGAGCAAAATATCAAATCAAAACCAAACGGCTGTAATAGTATGCAAATGAAATAAATGGCAGTTGCTGCATCAGTGGAGATCTCATCCCATCAGAAATTTATTATAATACAACAAACGTGTCTCACGGTCATACAGGTGACATCATAACGGCAAATAACAGCGTTTATGGAATTTAGATTAAACCTGTTTGTGTGTTTGGGAAGTGGTGAAAGGTAGAAAAGAAGCGCTTCTCGCCGTATTGTGCCTCAATGTGACCTGACAGACTAAACTGTGTTGTTTGTATTGTGCTGATAACAGCAAGACGCCTCTCTCTCTCTCTCTCTTTTTTGTGGGATGATGATGAGTTATGGCAGCCTGACGTATGTGTGTCTGCTGTGTACACACCCACACGCAAGGAACAAAGACTGCATGTTGCATTCGCCTTCTTTCTCGCTGTGTGTCCCTCCCTCCAATTTTCCAATCTGTTTATTTCACTAGTACGGACCGATCTATCTTTTCTTTTCAGATATGTCCTGTCAGCTCTCTTTTTTTCTTTCACACTTTCTTTTCTTTTCTCTCTTTGTCCCTCATTGTTTAAGGAACTCATGGCCAGTAAATTGAACACAGAAATGCAGATAAATGTGCTTCGTTCTTTTCATTTTCTTGATTTTTTTTTGATACACAGGGCTGCTGACCATTGACTGTATAAAAGAAGTGGACCTAGCCGCTGTGAAGTCACCCATTAGTGTGTGTACTAGCGTTTGAAGCCTATTGCGTATCGCTACGGCTCTATCATCTATTTTCCAATGAAAAATGGAACCATAGTTTATTAAATGAACATAATGCTGTATTGAAGAACACTTGATTGAGACCTGAGTTAATAAATCGGGTGGGGGTCATTTTCTCATAGACTTCTATACAATCTGATTTCGTTCTGTAAGCAGTGGATTGGCCCCCTGCTGGCCATTAGAAATAATGCAGCTTTAAGGAACTTCTGCATTAGCTTCACTTTTCAGACCTGGAGGTCTCGGCTTGGCTGCAACTAACAATTACTTTCATAAATTATTTCACATTAATTGTTTAGTCTTTAATAGGTGTAAATAGTAACTAATGCCCATCAGAGTCCAAGATCTTCATATTGCTTGTTTATCAAACCAACAGTCCAAAAGATCTTAGAGTTATAAAACTGAGAAAAACTGCAACCAGGGATTGTTTTGGATTTTTGCTTGATAAATGACTTAAACATCAATCACACCATCTCAGCAGAGCTTAATACTAAAGTAACTCTGGTTAACAAGTCAAAAAGCTAAACCAAAAGTATTATAACACTACAAATTTAATTATACTGACATTGCTTCAGCTGGTCCTTCATTACTCTAGATTGTGGTCACTCCACAGCTGCCCTCTCAGAGTCTCATCAACAAGGATCTGACAAAGCAATCACTCTGCTCTTATCAAGCTACACCAACTGACACTCCAGAGGCACTTGGTATGCACAACTGCTTAGAGATATCTGATTAAGAGTGAGAGAGAGAGCAAGCAAAGTCTACAAGATAAGTGTCTTAGCAAATTGAATAACGCTGTGACACAGTGGTCAAACCTGCAGCGTGTCATTCACGCTCTCACTTGTCTTGTCGAATCTCATCACTGCATATTTCTCAATAAATCAGAAATGTATTGAGAAATAAAAACAAAGTCTACAATACGTCAGAGGAGACCAAACAACACCACAAACATTTAAGCACAACATGCCTCAGTACACACATTACTGTTGCTCTAAACCGTTCATGTCATTTAATGTACCGCGCAAACTCTCTTATGTGCAGATCTGAACCTGAACCGCAATGATGCAAACGCACAGTCAGTGAGCAAATCGATACCGAATGACCTGGAAGAAGCAGAAGGCAAATTGTGGCTGTGTAAATCAGCCATCCATAAAGGCCAGATGTTGCTGCATTTCCTGAGCACAAGGAGACCCTACAGGTTATATGAGAAACACTGAATCAGGATGAAGGAAATCCACTGGAGGTTACTGAGCCACCGCACATGTTGTTAAGCATCGAGGGAAAACAACAATGTACAGCTAAATGAGGTAACACAGGGCTGGATGTAACAGTGATAGGGACTTCCCCGTCTCTCTGCACGACTGCATGAAGAACATGTGTTAGTCTACCGAACTTTAAAATGTACTATAAAAGGTTCATTGAATAACAACTGTGCTGGCAGCCTCAAAAGCCACTAGTGTCATGAAATACTCACATTTATGCCACGAGCACATTTTAAATTTTATGTATGAATGTACTCCTGTAGTTTGAGCTGGACACTAACACTGCATCAACATATATTACCGTAAAACTTCAATTAAGCTTTAATTTGCTTCAGTCACTGAACTATATATAGGACAGGACTTTAAATCCTTTACCATGTCAGTAAATCTAAATGACTAATACTTTAGTGCTCACTGTTTCTGCAAAATGAGCTAAACGATTGAATTGTGGAAAATCAAACTGACCTAACGATGTGTTGCATGTCCATATTGACAAAAGTTTCAAGTTTAAACATTTATATTTGTATGTGCAGTCTGAGCAGCTTAGAGCTCAAGCAGGTGACCTGGTGGGTTTTAAGACGTTTTATACATCCAAAAAACTTTCATGAATACCAGAGCAGGCTTCTAATTGAACGTGTAACCACACCAGGCCTGTAAAAGGACACTTGAATACTTCAGGTTTTACGGTAATTAAGGGTATGATGCCACACTTTTCAAAATAAAAAGAACTTAGCTACTGTGTCCTTACTTTCCCTTCAACTCTTTGATTGGGCACATAGGCGTAGATTAGGGTATGGGCTGGGTTGTCAAAAATATTTGATACATATCAATTCTGAATATTTCAAATGGTTTTAACATTAATTTTCCACAGTCTCGAACCTGAAAATGCGCTTCTCTTCTCCCCTACAGCGAGCTGATACACACAGCCCCGCCTCCTGTCACTCACAGCGCTTTCTTCTCGTGTCGTTCGCTCCGTTTGAATCGCGTATCAAGAAGTCCCGCCCAACTGTGCTGTGATTGGCTAGTACTCGTCACTTGTGATTGGATGCTGGCAAAGGATACAAGCAAGCTCATATGAAAGTGACAGTACAGAAGAACCTCAGGTGAGGTTTTAAAATGAATTACAGCACATGGTTGGTTCAAACAGAGCAGAATAAAGTTGAGTTGATATTTCAAATACTAATTCGATTTTTTTGTAACCTGAGCAGGCTCCTTTTGATATAGTTGTGTAATCAAATGCAAAACTAGCAGGTTCTCTTCCGTTTTTGTAGACTTTGTTTATCGTGTTTATTTTATGGTGCCTCACTGGGAAACTCATAACCAGATCATCACATTTTATTTTATAATCCACAGTATTAAATTTGAATCTTGGAAACTGTCCTTTTTGGATAATAAACCTTTGCATGAAATTTTTTCTTTTTGTCGGTGTCTGTCGGAAGTGAAGAGAATTAGCATTATATTCCAAGGAGAATTTAAGTGTGAGAGATGTGTTAAATATTCATGTGATTTTTGAAGCGAAGAAGCTTCCCCTCAGTTTGGAGATTTCATAAACCTTTTTTTTTCCACAATTAAATATATTCTGCAAAAACCTCTTACAAATTCAATGAATAAAAATGTGTTGGAAGCAAAAGAAGATGTATACAGATAACACCTTTGATGTAGCGACATTTTGATGCACAAAGAAAACAGTCAAGAGACAGTGTTTGGTAAGACTTGAAACCTTACCACTTTTTATTATGGTGACTTTAAATAATGCCAAAAATAGTGATCGGTTTCTAAAATTAATATATCTTCCAAGAACACACTTACTGAAACATTCATTGGAGATTACTGGTAAGATTTTGTTCATTTTCAATCTCAATTATATCAGTATTAAGCCCCCAAACTCTCCCTCATCAGAGTCCTTGATGTGCACATAAAATAAAAATCCCATTAGTTATAAACCACCTGCAGACCACACCAGTTTCCTCTAGGTTAATTCTGTTGGTTGTAAGTGGATAATGACTATGTAATTTTACTCAGGAGTATCTAGCGGGCTGCTTGCTATCATCGCCATCGTTCCCTAATGAAATGCTTTTACAGTATGTTCCATAAAATGGTTTGAACACCCAGGGAGTTGGACGAGTGTGCGAGGGCAACTGCTGAATTTGTCAGAGTGAAGCCCTGGGGGTGCAGAATTGCTCCACAGCACTCTGGAAAACTCAGAGAGGTCACTAAAAGCTGCTGCCAAACTAATCAGAGTGAGCTTCAGGAGAAGAGCAAGAGGCAAGGAGGCAGCGGACAATACAAGAGACAGAGAAATAAGCTCGCTAGCGCGCGTCATAAACTCCACACTGCCGCAGAACGTGGCCGCACTCGTCCAAAAAAACCTGGCACTGACCAGCCCCTGAGAAGCAATTTATTAAACAAAGGCCACCCTTGACACAGTGTCTCCACCTGCCACCTCTCCCTCTGTCCTCCCTGCCATCCATCCCACTCTCTCCTTTGTTCTCTTTCACCAGACTCAATGCCAAAAAGCGGGTTATTAGGGAGAGAGTTGTTTTTTAAAGGGAAAAGACACTGAATTATGGAAATCTGAGCTAAAAACCTTCAACGCAGGTTGAAAAAGAATACTGGGATAATTGTGGGGTGAAATGTATTGTAATCAGCGGTCTCCATGGTGACTATACTATGGCCTTGATGACGGTGCGTTGAGAGGGGTAGATTTCATGCATTACATCCCTAAGGCCTCGTGCTTTTATCAACTTTAAACAGATTAAGTGATAGCTTGCATACAAGTAGCTGCCCGTTGCACCGAAGCAATGCCAGAGCCCCTAAGGTAACTGCATCAAGGTAATGGAGGTGTCTTGATATTCTTGTATGGATTGCCACAAACACACCCACACACACACACACACACCCACACACACACACTGACAGATGAGACAGCCTCCATAATGCACTGAGAGGTACGCACAAAAATAAATCACGTTAGGCTATTCTCTTGTTTGCTGCTGCCGTCTGGCTACTGGCAAGAACAGATAGCCGGGTTTTTAATTGATCAACTGTGGCTGCACACACACACACACACACACACACACACACACACACACACACACACACACACACACACACACTATCCACCTGAGCCAAGAACTTGAGTGATTCATTAACATCATGGAAGGAGGACGTAAATCCACTCAAATTAGTTGTTTGGCTTACATTTTGGCCAACACTTTGGAATACCTTTAGATACTCTACATCACCGCATTGTGGAGTGAATGTTTCTGCAGGCTGCGCTGGCATCTCAAACCACTCGTCTCTTCTATCAACTTCTTCTGAGAAACACAGTGTACTTGTTCTAAACTGTTGTTCAAACTGAGCGCCAAGAGGTCCGTGGGGGTGACTACAGCAGGAGGAGTGTGTTGCGGTCGCCTCTGGCTTTTGATTAAGGGCATTAGGGTCAGTGTATTCAGCAGAGCAACGCTATAACCAGAGAGCAAGTAAAACGCTTGGCACCGTACATCAAAGCAGAGAGCAGACACACTAAAATAAAACAGTGCAGTTATGCTGTTGCAATATACTGCAGATGCCATTGTTCATCTTTCTAGTGTCTGGTATTACAAATAGTGAAATGGCACTTTTATGTGTAACAGTTTTTTGTTAACTGTTCTCAAGGCAAGTTTGTCAAAGGAAGGGTGATCACACATGGCTTTCACTACTCCACTACTTTACTATTTGTACAGTAGGGGTTTAAATCAAAATGTTGATGCTGAAGCAGAGAGAGGCTCTCTTATTGTGACTGGGTACCATCAATATATGAATTGCATCTATGTGAGCCATGTTATTGATTGCTTGTCTGATTTGACCACGTTCTACAGTACATGTACAGTAAGGTGAATAAGTGCATGGATAGCCCCCTCTAGTGAATAATGGAGAAACAAGGTTCTTCAGCAGGATTGAGGGCAGACAGGGGTTACAGTATAGAATAACTGTATTTCTGTATGTGGATGTTGAACCAGAACGTAAGGTTTTGCATATATAGGAAACATTTCTGCAGTTTCAACAGCTGCAGCCGAAATACTGTGAGGGAGTGGACTCAACTGATAGTCCTAAAGAGATCAAAACAAATGCAAAGAATGCCTTGCTGTATCTGACCGAGGTGATCATGCAGGCAGGGTTTCTCCGCTACTGTGTGAGACAGCTCAATGGCTTCATTACTAGGAAATGGCACTGAATACCAGCACCTCGCTTCACTGGAAACAGCAGTCCATAATTAGCTCTTTTCACAGCTGAGATGTGTGTCTTTCCATTTGTGCTGACGGTTTTTCCATCCATGTGTAGATTGGAGCATTAAATTCATGCTGTGACGGGATGGTCTGAATGACTGAGTCAGCTACAGGTGGCTAAACAACACCAGACTTTTCACTGTCTACTGCGGGCCATAACAGCGCAATGATGTGAGGTCAACTCATTCTATCTCTTTTTTTGGGGGGGTCCATAGGAATTCGCTCAGTGAGGGCCAGCAAATGACAGTGATATATCGACAAAAGCAACCTCCCTTTTAAATCCTGGCGTGCACCCATCTCTCTCTCCCTCGCTCTCTCCTAGCCTACTCCACTTCCCTTGCCTTGTTTACTCCAGTTTTACTGAGCCTATTTTTATCCCCTTGCCCGGAGGGCATATTCAAATACAGAGCTGCAACTGGGTGTCTCCTTCACGACCCAACTGTCTTGCACTCTGCTCACACCATGCACTCTGTCGAAAGCAATCTGTTGTTTCATTGTTTTATTGGAATAAAAGTGCACCAATTTGTTCTTGTTTTGTTCAGTGAAGTTGTCAAAATTTAACATATTTTCCAGTTGTGCTATTATGTTAAGTGGACCTTTTGAATGTAGCAGCTCAATGCCAAACCTTAATATATGGATTTTCCTTCAAAATGGGCCTAAATCTGTATTTGTTATTTATTGTTTATTTTTTTACAGCACTAGTAGGTAATAGCTGTAATTTGTTTTGTGATTATTCCTCAAGAACTGTCTACACAAGTTACATTTCATGAACCATGCTACTTAACCATGTTGACTTCCACTGCAGACAAGTCTACTAAAATCCTAAAAAGTCTGGACATCAAATATGGGTAAGCTATTTCTTTATTAGTGAAATGACTCAAAATAAGCAGTTTCTTGTGTTATCTGAGAGTCTGCAGGCTTGAAGAGGGTGTGAGGGGATGTGTGTCAGCCTGACTCCTACCGTCTGGGTTGGAACAGATGAAGACCCGGACGCTGCGGCCGGTGGGAACGCTGTTCGGCGGCAGGGCGTTGATGTTGCCGCTGATGGCCGCCCTGCGCAGCGCTGACTCCCGCGGGCAGGGCTGCCTGCTCCCCACTCCCGACGGCCACATGGGGGGCGACTTCCAGCGTGGCTGCACACACGCACACACACAGAAGGGGCATGTTAGCGCGGCCAGTGGCGCACACGCAGGCACACGGACAGACGTGCAGATTCCCCTGATCCATCCACACACATGGGGCGTTTATTATGGCAAAGGCATGGAGCTGCATTTAATATGTGTTAATTTGCTGCTAACTTTGGACACATTTACAGGCATGTACTGAATCCCTGAGGACAAAACTATGTTTAAGACTTGCAAAGCACATGTCAACATTTGGTCCAAAATGCTCCATTTGTTAAATAACTGACTTTTCATACATGTGATTATAAAAAATAAGTAATGTTTGATAGATTCTACCCCAGGTTTGTGCGTGGCAATAGTCTACCTTGCCATACTCGTAACGCCCATGCTACACACACATCACACACGCCAGTCAAGTTAGGATGGATCTGCCAAATCTTCTCCAAACACAGGAATGAGATTGAATGTGTTTGTTATTGCATTCATGTGGTAGGGATATAATAATAGGATATTACGCACAGCCTACTACCGTCATGGTGCATGCGTAATTTGTATAGTACATGTCCTTGGACGCATTCATGAATTTTCATGCCACTGTGGGACAAACAGACAAACAGAACGAGACGAGACAAAACTCGAACAGACGAGCAAAGGCAAGCATCAGTCGTATTCCCACCCCAGAGAAGATGCTTGTAAAGGCGAATAACCGCTAAGATTGGTTATTCCGCCGGGAGGAGCTGTGAAGTCGCTGGTTTTCCGGAGTTGGTCTATCCTGAAATATTTGTTTCAAAGACGGAAAACCTCGAAAAAGACAACAAAAAGCAGGGGGAAAGTTGGGTAGTCCACTACTGAACACTAAATAAAATCCTCTGAAAACAGACAACAACACATCACTGAGGCACCGCATCCACAGAGAGGGACTCGACTACTAGTGATGCTGGAGACAGGCACAACAGGACACTTCTTGTTGCTCACATTCATTCGCTTCATTTCGTGGTTTCCGAAAATATCCAAGCGTCGAGGACGGTAAACGGAAGATAAAAACGCCCATCAGAGTCGCTGTGGCCGAGAGACGACGCCGGGAGACGGTAAAACGGACGCCGTGTGCCGGAGTGCTCCCCTTGGCATCCTGCTGTCTCTACGAGCCGACCGAGCTCTGAGAGACGGAGAGGGTGAAGCCTGACAAAATAAAAGCGCCACTACCGGCTGGAATCTTCAAAATAAAACACTCAGTTAAGCATACACGTTGCTACACTCTCATCGTTCAGGCTACATAAGCTTAAAAGAGAAAACGAAGAACTGGTATCGAGAGAAATTCACATTTTGAGCATTTAACAATAACATGCTTTTCATTCAAGCAGTGTGTTTTACAGCCTAAAGCCCCGTATACTCACATAGTTTGTAATAACAAGCTGCGCCTTTTACGTTGAAAGGTACGGGCTTATTCCGGTCGTGCTGTAGCTTTCTCTGTCTTGACGGATGTGACACAGGAGCTCTGGATGCTTTTAATGACTTTCCCTCCTGTCTGTCTCTCTCCTCTGTGATGGACCTAGTCCCTATTAAAACCCAGTCCTTTATAAAATTGCACTGGACAGCGAAGTCAGCAGTGTAGTCAACAGTCGTAAATTACTCAGTTAAGTTACTCTTACCGACCACGAACAAAGTAACGGTCAGCGACGTTACCACCGTTACGTTACGTTTGGTTTTCACCCAGTTACGGTAGCTAACCGTCGAGTAAAGTTTAACGTATCCACATAAAAGTTAACGTTAAAATATCCTAAATATTTTCACTTTACTGGGTTTGTGTTAACCTAAATTAACGACAGGCCTTTCAGACAACTGTGACTGTGAGCTAACGTTTGCTAAAATGAGAAAAAACAGATAATTAGCTTAATTATTAGTTATTGTTCATGTGTGACAATTTTCAATCTAGAAACGCATGGCTCCCAAATGTTCAAACAACCTGCAGCTCAGTGACACTTTTCATCTAAGTAACATGTAATGCCTTGCTCTTTTTTGAGTAACTTTAATACCTGTATGACAGCAGCTCTGGCCTGAAGAAGGGGGGAGGAGGAGGAGTTTGAATTAATTGCTTTATCGATAAATGTGCCTCTGCTCTGCAGCTTCTGGTTATTCGCGCTGGAAGTTTAAGTGCATTGGATTTGTACTAAACGGAATTGATTACTGTGCTGTTCTTGTGAGGGGAAACGCTGAACCATATATTTCCACCCCCTCTCAGTCTCAGCGTTTAAAAGCGGACAGCAGCAAGCATTTCTCTGAATCTGATGAGGACAGTGTGTCTGTCGCCTGAACTTTAACTTCAGCCTCTGCACCAATGCTTTTAAGTTATGATCTTATAAAAGATGAATCAAACCTATGGATGCATAAGGTCCCTGGCTAATATTTCAGAAACGCTTTTTGGCATGTTGCTCATGAAACTAAGCTTTTTACATCAAGTTTTTACAGCCACAGCTCTCTGACTTTCACATATCCAGGTCTTAGACGGAGGTAAAGGGAAAAAAAACTTCCATGTTAGAGATCAAAACATTTTATATGAATAATGGAATATAGTGTTATTGAAAATAGTGACCTCGTTTGCAAGTAGTATGTGAGATTTTATGTAATTGAGATCAATAAACAACATAAATAACCACTGACTACTGCAAAAACCTACAGGCTGCTATTTTCAAATTTACAACGATATTCAAATAGAACTTATCTAACTTATTCCCTGTCAGATTTGAAAGTCTAGAGGACACATTACCATGACCACAAATGCCAAATTTAACACAGTATTTACGTAAGATAACATAATTAGGCACTAGATGACTTACTGTTGTGCTGCAGGTCTTGAGGATGATTCTAGGGCTCTGCAGGCTCACGCCGCCCCATTTAAGGCAGCCTGCAGGGCCACCAGCTCACACCGAACAAAATTCAGACGACTCCGGAAAAGCTCAAGCGGAGCACCGGGGACCGGAGCCTTGTTCCCAACAGTGGTCCTGACCTTTCTTTACTTGATTGTTCCGCTCTATCTCATAATCCCCAGTCAATTAATCATGACTGCACCTGCACAGGATTAGAGCACCACAGTCTTACGAAATGATGCATTTTACACATCTTGTTGGCATTATGTGATGTGGTAAACCAAAAGTGTGCTTGTGCATTTGTGTGTGAGCAGGGGTGCAGCCAGAGTTGCTGTGCCCGCTGAAAATAGCTCAGGGGGGCTTTAAAACAGTAATAATTTATAACCCCCCATGAATTCATTTAGCATCTCTCTCCAGTTTGGTGCCCCTAAGTGTGACAAAACACCTTTGGCTAAGTGTTACAGCATGTGTGTGCATTCAAGCGTGTTTGTAGTAATTGCAAGTTGTTGGTTTTATTGGCATGTATGCATGTGTTCCTGTCCCCTAAACCCTGGACCACTCAGGGCGAATGTGAGTCAGCGTGGTGACATGATGTGATGTGTCACCTGGGAGACTCACAGACACAAAGGACAGACACTAGCTGTTCACTTGGCATACGTCCACATACACACATAGGTATGCACACAAACACAGACCTCATGAATGGCTGGTGATGGATGGCTGTTTCTGCAAAACAGCTGGAAAGGAATGGAGGGAGTCGGGGTAGACAGCTGGGAATGTCATATTCTGCGTGCTGTGTGAGCTTTGAGCTAAATGCTAACGTCAGCATGCTAACATGTAGCCCACACAGTGACAGTGCTAACAAAGATGACGTTCAGTATCCATTACATGGATGTATAAACAGGGTGTCCGCGGGGTCTTAAAAAGTCTTAAAAGGTAATAAATACATTTTGCAAAAATTAAGGCCATTAAAAAGTATTAAAAAGTCTTAATCGCCATTTAACAAGGTATTACATTTTGAAGATATTTTTGTCAATGTAAAAATCCTGTTTGTCCAAAGAGTTTGTTTGCTATAAGTGTAGGTGAACGTATTTATTTATAATGCTTAGCCAAAAATACTAGACAGGCAGTGAACTAGACTGTGTGAATCGTTTCTGTAACGTTAGGCGCAGGGATCTTCTGTGCGCCTATTTCACTCTTAAACGCACCAAAAAAAATAGATCTGTGCGAACCGGTAAATGATTGACGAGTACAACCGATCGAAATCTCCCACCCCACCGGACCCTCAATGCTAATTGTCCAAAACATAGTCGGAGTGGTGATCAGCAGTAACGGGATTAACCCCGTTGGACGGTCGCTCTATGGCCACTATGGGACATTGTACAGCCCCGTTCCTCAGCTGTATCGTTACAACAGAAGACAACAGGGAAAAATCAAGGAGCGTGTATGTTTGGCTAACGTTAGCTGGCTATTTAGCTAAATCCTTTTATTGAAACACATTCAACTTTTCATAAAGCCGATGCTCTCGTCAGTGTCAGTTTTTGTGAACAGATCAATCACAGCCTGAATGGAGAGGGATTTTAAAAAAAGTTTGATGTGCTACAACAACTGAACTCAATGTTCTGCATGGGTATGATTATTGACCAGTTAGTAGCCTGCCCAAAATCAAGGTTGGAGACTGTCATGTAGCCTAGAGCATTTTTCTTGCACAAAGTTAATGAATGAAAAACAACCCCGAACCGAAACAGCTGTAATTTGAATTAATATTACATTAGTGGTAAGTTATATACTATTATATGATAGTAAGTCTTACACTGAATATAGTAACATAATGAATATATTAATTTCAAACTTACAGTTTACTATTGAATTAACAATATACTTTTAATTTAATGTTATAATATTATACTAATACAGTCATTTAGACTAGCTCCTCCTCCAGGTTGTGCCTGTGCTACACCGCCTACACTACTTACGTTATTCATCACTCAGTTTATTCTCTTCATCTTTGTTCCCTCCTGGCCTATTTGAATTTTGTTGTATTGATCAAGTGGTCGATGAAAGTTATCACACATATCATTGCAGGCAAGCTCACATTATCTAGTTTAAACCAACTAAAACACAAATTTACACTGTGTTTCACATGATTTGCTGTAATGTTGCGTACATAAACGTCATAGCTTATGTAAGACAGTTGCTTTTCGCAGGAAATCTGACCAGTCCTTCACATAGAAAACAGTTGGCTCATGCAGGCTGTTATAGGCAACTGAGAAAGTTGGTGAATGCCTCAATTTTTAGGTGGCGTTACAACCTGATGACATATAGGCAACAAATATGTTATAAATACATTTAAAATCCTTTTAAAAACTCAAATATGTCCCTTTTAAAGGTGTGTGGCTGATTTAATGGGTTACAGTTCAAAGTGGCGCGGCAGTCTTAAAATATGTTGACAAAGTCTTGAAAAAGGTCTTAAAAAGGTATTGAATTTTACTTCAGGATTCCTGTATATACCCTGATAAAGAGAAGTGGATACAGCATTGGAGGCGGGCCCTGTTCATTCCTTTGAAGTTGCTCAGTGGTACATAAAGCCAAAAAAGTTTGACTTCTGTTGTAGAAAATTCTGTTGTGCAGCCCATAGGACAAGCACACATCCTGTTAAAAATGATGTAATGGATCAAAATCTAATGGTGAAACAAATTATTTTGCGGCAGTTGTGACTCTCAAAAAAATATCTACTACGGACCCAGAAGCTCTAATTACACGGTATGGCTGCTTGGTCAAATTGGCTTCAAAGCACAGCGCACTTCCTGGGGGCTATGATCTGTGATGCTCAGCGTGTTCACATGCTAGCATTTGCTTATTAACAGTAAGCACGCTACAGCTAAGGCTGGTGGGAATGTCATTAGTTTTGCAGGTATTGGGTACTGGACAAATTGTGATCTGATGGTGGGGCTAGATGAAAAGTCAAGGGATCACAAAAGCAATTATAATTCACCCTAGGAGAAAGATAAATGTGTGCAGCAAATTTCATGGCAATCCATCCAACAGTTGTTGAGATTTTTACCCAAAGCCACAAATGCTAACCTCATGGTGGCGCCTGGGAAAAAGTCATGGGATCACCAAAGTCATTTGGTTCTATCCTCTGGTTAGAAAAAAAATGACTGGGTAAATGCATGGCGATCCAACAGTGAACAGAAGAAATTTCTGTCCAAAGTGGTGGACCGACAGCCAGCTAAAACATTAGTAGGGTATACAGTGTATGTTATACTCAAGTGCTGTTTGGTATGTGATCATACTTCAACACGTCCTTGAATCCCAACCCACTCCTGGGACATCGCTCTAGCGTGACCAAGGACTCTGACTTCACCACCTTTGTTCTCTAGTAGCTAGCTGGGGCGATTTGTTGACGTAGTCAACGTAATCGATTATTTAAATACGTCGACTATGTACATTAAAGCATCGCTGCATCCGGTGTTAGCAGGGATTGACAAGCTCCAGCTACAAGACTTCGCCTTTGACCTTCTAAAGTTTGGGACTATTTTAGACAGACACTCAACAACGTGCTGCTCTGTGAGCTTCACTGCAGCACAACTGCGGTCCACGAATACGGAAAGCAGCATGAATATGTGAAGCGAAAGTATCTAATATCTCAATATTGAAATAAATCCATGTCAGAAATATTTAAAGTTTGAAGTAAAGTAGCCTAAGTAATACATCAGTGAGGAGGAAATTGGATTCATTTTAAGATATGCTGCTATTGTCATTATTCTAATGTGCTTCATCAGGATGATAAAATATTGATTTATTGATTAGACATGTTTTTGATATTTATTTTGGATGAATTGCTATGTTATTCGAGTAAAAACTTCTTTTCTTTAGAATACAAAATTAGTCGTTAGATTAATCGACTAATTGAAAAAATAATGCTTAGATTAACTGACGTTATGTGCAGCCCTATCCTCTAGTGTTAATTTCCATAGATCACTGAATAATTCTGTATTGCCTAACATCACTGATTGCTAATGTGATCACAGGTCCCTTCACACCGTCTCAAAAATGTATGCTGTTGCTATTATACAATGTTTGTTATATGGACTGGCAGTTTGGCTTGTGTGTGTTGGTGTTGATGTTGATATTGACCAACTGTTCTTGTTTTTATGTTGGTCTTCTCAATTTTTTAGACATTTATAGCCAATTTATACTTAAAAATAAATATTGGGCTTAATCTGTATGTACTATTTTCATCTTTTTAGGTGTGACATATTACAATCTGTCCAGGGACAGCAGATGTAAAATAGCCTTTTGGCTGATTCTGGCACATTATACATTTATTTATGTATTATTAGTAATTATTATTAGAGTGCATTGTCCCTGTTAAATAAACCTTAAATAAATAATAGAAATAAAGTAAATAAAACCATGACACCATCACATCCATGTCTTATTTGCCTCAAAACAAAGACATTTTTATAAATACATTTACATGTTCAGGTTAGTAAGTAGCGAATGAATAATTAGGTAGTTCTGATTTCCTGACTTCCATTTTAAGGTTGTGTAAGGAACAGATGCTGCTTACCAATTTATTTATGCAAAGTAGATTAAGTTTGGCACCATGCAAATCACTGGGTTTATTCATGAGTGAAAAAGAGCAGTTCTTCCTGCTTTGACTGGGATGTGTAAAAATGATTCGGCCACTTTGAGTATTAGGTATTTTTCTATAAACGCATCTGTCCTCCTCCACATTTGCTCCAGACATTGTTTACATTCACACATCCGACAACACTACTCATAACAAAACCCAGGAGATACCCTGGCTATAACTGAATAAAAACCTGGCAGTGCAGGCTTAGGGGGACTCAAGCATAATCCTGCTATTAGCCGAGGCAGGATTCCAATCAGAGCTCTACAACAACACTTTACCTCGCTCTTTCACTATTTCACCAGCAAAACACAGGATTAAGAGGTGACAGGCAACGTCCTACCACCCACATGGGATCGGAGCGAGCATAAACCTGGTTTAAAAAACAGGTGTCAGTGACACCATCAAGTCAGTGCCAAGTTAAGACAAATATATTTGTCTTGATGTTTAAGGAAAAAAAGAATGGCAACATCATATCTAAATAGTACACACTGAATGTAAAACAGGATCTCACAGTGGAAAATATTATATTTGGTGCCATGGTCAGCTGACAACATGGACAACATCACTTGCTTATACGCATATGTGTGTAGACACTTTCACCATTTTATTTCTATTTTTAATAAATAGGTACGTTTGTAACCATGCAAATGCCAGAAATTGGGAAAACATCTTATATTGCAAAATGTTTGTACACTCTACTGAGGTGGATGCTGCCACCATGTCTCCACTTCACCAGAAAGCCCCCCCAAAAATGATTAAGTAGACTAGGAGTCTATAACCATGCTAACTGCCCTGAGGCTGTATTTAGGCACAGCAGTGCTTTGAGCTACATGCTAACATTAGCATGGTTACATGCTAATTGCTGTGGTGTCCAGCAGGCATGTTTACTATGTTCACCACCTTAGATTACAGTGTAACGCTTTGGCTACACTGAACACCAAACATATGCGAACCGGATGTACATTGGGCTGTATTTTTTTACTGGTTACACCTGCAGTGCTCAGACGGCATAGGGTTGTGTAAGTCACAGGCAAAACAAGACAGTAAGCTTTCATTTGGGGATTGTGTCTTTAGTTTTTGGACCCAGCACAGCACCATTAAATGTCTTTTTCATCGAGTTTGTGTAATATGGATAAATCTACAGACTACAGTAGACTATGTAAGGGATTAAGTTAAATAAGCCTATTATCAAAGGGTGCCAGTCACAGGAAACAATAAAATAATAACTGTCAGAACCAGACTGGAAATGTTACATATTTACATGTAGCCACAATATTAGCTTGCTAATATTGTTAACTATCATGAAACACAAAGTACACCTGAGGCTGATGGGAAATTAATTCGCTTTATTGGTCATAAACCAGATTAGTAGACAAATTCAACATGTGATGCAATGATGCTGCTTGAGTTACAGGTGCTCAGTTAATTATGAGGGTGAAATTAGTTTAAAGCTTGAACTACATTTAGCCTGTCAGAGTATGCCGTTGATGTTATTTTTGACAAATACACTAAATTATATCTACTCACTCATCTGAAGTTACTCTGAAATGATTATTTGATCTGCCAGATATCTGAAGCCAAAATATATAGAATATTCAAGAATTTGAGCCAGATTCAAACAGACTTTTACACAACATGTACAAGTCTCCTCCTACTCCTCTTGCTAACTTCCCTCAGAGTGTGAATCCTCCACCACAACACGCAGCAGCCAAGACACTGCAGTTATATTTGTTCACTGGGAGTGTGAGTTGCATTTCAGAATTACCTTTGTGCCAAACCAAAGCCTAGGTGAGGGCCGCAGAGTTATTCATGGCCACAGCACTTTTCATCGCTCACCAACCGCTTGTTTGTTTTTGTTTTTTAAGTCACTGTGCATGTAAACGGCATACGTAGATTACATCCTTTGAGTTAAATAGGTTCTTTTATATGTCACAGTAGAAAAAGGTGTACATAATAAAATTAATAATGGCTTAATTCCATTTACTGCTTCAGTTTAGGGTCCTGTTATTGGGCATGCTGGCTCACTGTCACGACTTAGTGAGACACCTTAATCAGAACAGAGCCATCGTTAATGTTATCAGTAGTACCTGTGATCAGAGCGTAACAAGTGTCTGTTCCAGTAATTAAGTCTTCCGATACAGGCCTCATTCATGTTCAGATCCTTTATCACAACTTTATTGTCAAAATAGTTGACTTTTTTTTCATAAAATCAAAACGTTTTCTGTTGAATTGATGCACTTCCTTAAAATGACTCCGACTTTCATAACATTTTAGGTTTTTTTGGCAACTTTATTCTCTTTCCCAAGAGCACCCTGCTGTACTATTATGATTATGAGTGGTGTAGGTTTCCAATTATATTGATTTTAAATAATTTCAAACTGTTGCTTAATTGTTCAACTGCACCTGGTGCTCAGATTCAGTACCAATGACACTTTCTTTTTTTAAGTATACAACTGCTATTCCCAGGTTTTAAAAATGTAATCAGTGATACACATGAAGATGAAATGAATGAAATTTATGTTGATGATGTTATGATCACATACTGAGATGGTCCTGACACTGAAAACCCAGCTCTGCCCAAACAAATACTCAGCATTCGTGCTAAGTATTTCTGCACTGAGAGTTTGTATACTGTGGTGATGTGACATTCCACCTGCTTGTATAACACGAGCTTTAGCTGCATGGGATCCATGACAGCGGTCCTAATTGGGCCTAGTCCTCTGTAGTCCTTCTTGTAGTTTGTATGCCAGTGAACTGTTTGTGTGTTAGAGGGAAAGAGACAGATAGTGGGGAAGGCTAGCTCCTTTCCTCATTAAATTACACTTCGCCAAGATGTCATCCCGAGTGGACAGGCTGCCATCTTTCCTCTCCTTTGTATTCCCAGTATCAGTCTGAAAAAGCTAAGGGGTGTGTGTGTGTGTGTGTGTGTGGTGGTGGTGGTGGTGGTGGTGGTGGGGGGGGGGGTATTGGAGTGAAACAGCTCTTCTTAAAAACCAGTGATGAAGTGGCAAACTGACTTTGTGTAAAATGTAAATTATGTCAAATGTAATACCGCCACCTAATCGGCTAGCACTTAAAAAACAGAGCAGCAGAACCATCAACAGGAAAATGTTAGATTTTGTCCTGTCTGTTAACCCACCTATAGAAACCGAGTGAAAATACTTTTGCAGTATGTTTAATTGTTTGCGTGCAAAATAGCATGCCCGATTCAATAAGGGCTCAGACTTCTGTCATGCAGTAGCAATGTATTGTGTGCAAACTGGCCTCAGACTGGAGACACATGAAAGGATGTTGTAAGGACAAGTAAATAGGAGAAGCACATAGAGGTTAAATTATACACACAGAGAAAGGATCCATAGCTTTACAACTTTTCTGTTATGCTCATCCTGCCTCGTGATTTCAATGAATCTTGAATGAATCTTGTGCAAACAGATCCACTGATGTTCCCCACAAAAACAAAAGCTTCAGAATTATGTGCCCTACTTGTCACATTAATCTAAAGATTACAAGCAGCCCACTATGTCTGCGTTCTTGTCACATGGAATTTAAATGATGTCAGGACAGGAAATATGACCCTCCATCTGGTGATAATTAGTCATAGTCAGCCGCTACATGTATGAATTTAGAAAGGAATGAAAGGTGAGTGCCTTTCAGGGTGGAAACCTCTTTTGACAGTGAGAACTAGCAATGGATTAATTTACCATAGAGCTTACACTTGCCTTGAATTTGAACAGAGATATCAGATTCTTCGATTTAAGCAGAATCAGTTTTTTCATTTATTACTGTAATAGCCAATTTTATGTAGTACATTAGCTCTCTACAATTGTCTACTCTTCCTTTTCACACTCTCACCTGACATGTGTCCACATGTTTTTTTTTAAATATTTTTCTTCTGCAGCTATCCCTTAAGGTGCGTTCCCACCGAAAGCGAATTTAATATTCGCCTTGCTTTACTCGCGCGAGTTTGACCGCTGGACATTTTGAGTGTTCACACACACGCGTTTTAAGCGAATAAACACAGCCCGCGAATACAACAGCTATATGAACACAAAGTAAACCCATGGCTGTGATTTAATTGCAATAAATGGATCAAACTGATGCCGAAATAAGTACAATATTATGCTGTTTTGTTAGACATATGAATTCATACTTTGTCAGGTCTGTCAGCAAAACAGCAGGATGACAACTTTCAAAATACAATACAAAATACAAAATGTTTTCTGAATGGAGTTCGGATCGATCAGGGCTATGCTATGCTAACCTATTCACAGTAAAGTACAACGACAGCTGGAATAAAGTTACAGACACACATGTTCTAAAATCACCAGGTAGTTCAACTTCCTCGCTTTTTTTTCTCCAAGTTAGGTCCAGTTTGGTCTGGTTTTTATATAAAAATGAAGTAGTAGTCCAGCAGAACTCTGGTGCCATCCGACGCTAACAACAACAGTGGAACCAGATGTGCACGGAATCTAGCTGCCGACAAAATCAAGTTGTAATTCCAAAAACTAAAGTAAAAAGCTAATTTCATAAAAGCAGTTAACTCTGACCTCCTCCCGCTGGTAAACGGCGTAGTTGTTAGAGCAGAATTCAGACTACTACGGGTGTTTATTTCTCCGAAAGCTGCAGCGCTACTCCCCGTCCACTTCCCCGTTCTTTAGCAGCTCCCCGTCGGCCAGTGGATTGTCATTACACCACTCGCCTTGTCCTCTCCAAGCAACGCTCCGAAGCCGCCGGTGATGTTTGGACAATCTTACCGCTGATAGGCTTTCGCAAAATCGCGTCAAGCAAATTTCTCACCCAAGATGAAAAATTTGAACTCGCGTGAACCAGCGAATTGCGCGACAAATACTCCCAAAACGCAGGATTCACTTTCGGTGGGAACGCACCTTTAGACAAACAGCATCACGGCAGCTAAGGTTAGTATAAAAGCCCTTTCTTTCTGCCTTGTAACGTGGACTGATTCTGATGTCCAGATTCAAGCAACTATCAAACACGTTAAATTGTGGGGTTCTCATTGAGGAGCTATTTATGTTTTTCTGGTGATGGTGGTTGCACAAATAATCCTATCTGAAAAGGAAGAGGAGCGAGTTTGTAGCAAGTTAATTTGTAAGTAACGTTACGCATCATATCCACGAGGATTAGTTCATGTGAAGATTACATGCATCATTACCGCTTGTCGTTAACAGGCGGCTCAGAAAGAAAGGGAGAGGCAGAATGAATGACCACCCTACTAAAATGTCACACAATCATATCATTGTGTAAATAATGATTTTAACTCGCACCCTGCGAGCATGATGACACTCAATGCTTGCCAGGTCTCTGCATATCCTGAGTAAGGCCGAACAAATGAGAGAGAGTGAGCGGAAAAACGTGACGGTGAAAATATTTGCAGTAAGTTTCAGCCTGGTAGTAAAGGCTTACTGTAGGTCACAGTGTGTCTGTTAATAAAAGTCTGTAGTTTCCCCAACGGCTGGAAAAGTGAAGGCTATTAACACTACCTAACGTCTCCCCTGTACAAGGGCTTGCTCTGTCCCCCACACCAGACTCTGGACTTTTGGGGACAGAGCCTACAGGGTCACAGACCCCACCCTCTGGAACTCATCCCCACAGAGATACGAAATGCTCCCTGTCTGGACACTACTAAAAAGAAAATCTACTAAAAACCCAGCTCTTTACCAAGGTATTCAATCCTGGATGGACTTTTTGTTGTTCTGTCACTGTAACTATATGTAAAGCGTCCTTGGGTCCCATGAAAGGCACTAAAAAATATTTATTTATTTATGTAATGTTAGCTAAATTACTAACGAAGTAATATTAATTATCAGCTGTATGTCATTACTAACTAACCTACAAGTCAAGGGTTGAGAACATCAGGTACAAGCTTAGACTAAACCGTTGTGGAGATCTGTCCTGTACACATAACGATGGTTACGATATGGTAACCCTAGTTCTATAAGCACAGGCAGAGCCCTCTACTGGACTCTTTGTGTCCTACATCCTCCAATCACACGCACTCACTTGCCCACTGAAATTTTATCGTGCACGTAGCCGACCAATAGGATGTCGCTACCGATACGTACATGACGTATAAATAGCAGTGTCCTTACTGCCTCAGCATCCGACCGCCTCTTCAGCAGACGGCGTCATAGCGGCAGGGCTCATCGGTAGAGGGCTCCGTCTGTGCTTATAGAACTAGGTTTACCATATCGTAACCTTCGTTCTATCTCACACAGGTGGAGCCCTCTACTGGACTCTATGACAATGATGACTGTCCACCCTAGCCGCGACAAGCCAAAGTCCAGTTTGTCCTTGCTCTGATGACCTTGAGCCTGCCAGGCTCATATACAAGAGATAGAAACGCACAAACTGGCACGGGCCAAGATGCACGCACCGCTAAGGGTGGGTTTGTTTCCACCCGTGTACAGGCTTGGGAGATTCACTCACAAAGCCAGCTGGCCAGGCTCTTCTTGGACAGGGACTGCACTATCACTGAAACAGACGAACAGCTGACCAGTGCATCGAATGGGGGCTGTGTGCTCTACAGAGGACGTTAGCATAGCACACATGGACACAACAGATGCACTCTCACCCCCCTGTACCCTAAATGGGGTAGGGGGGTAGAAAGCATCCAGATTTATTGTCCTGGACCTGAACATGCTCCTTATGTTCTTAAGAACAAAGGAGGTGTGTTGTCTCAATCCAGCTGCACAGTGGACACCAAGAACCAGCATGCAGCTGGGGTGAACCGACAGGCACACAACTCACTCACCTTCTTAGCAGAGGTGAGAGCAAGGCACAGGGCTGTTCAAGAGATAGCATTTTCAATGAGTACTACTCCAGGGGCTCATAAGGTGCAGATATTAGAGCCACCAACAGAAGCAGCAAGTACTACTGAGGCGCTGAGAGACACGACACCGGTTGCTGTCTTCTCACACCCTGCAGAAAGCATATCACGAGGGAGGGGGTGAAGACTGTTCTGTCACCAAACCCCCTATGACAGGAGAGATAGCTGCAGTGCGACAGCCCCTTCTCCATCAGACCTTGCAGGAAAGAGAAAACAGATCCCATCGAACAGGTAGGCTGATCCGTCTCCCTCTCAATGACTGGAGACTGCCCTGTCGCTTGGATGGTCTGTGCGACCTCAGCGGATAGACCAGCCTGAGTCTGCCTCTAGACTCTTTTAGGAGCAAAACCTGGAGAGGCTGGTCCAACACCAGCATTGTGCATATGAAGCCTCACCCTTGTGACAGAGCGCCCCAGACCATAGGTACAGGCCACCGTAGGCTGCGTCACTTCTACCAGAATAACCTCACCTAACTGGAGGCATGAGATAGGGTGGGGGGGAACGCAAACAGCTGCCCTTCTGGCAATTGTGCGTTTGTAACGCGTCCATCCCCAAGGGTGGGCTGTCCTGTGGCTGAATTGAGAACCACAGCGGGCAGTGGGTGTTGGCAAACAGATCCACCTACGCTCTCCCTAAGCGAGCTCAGATCTGCTGAACCGCATTGTTGTGCAGTCTCCACCCGCTCGGTTGGGGGCCAACCCTCGACATGAGGTCAGCCGCCGCCGTTCTCCAAGCCTGGGACGTGAAGGGTTTAGAGACAGCAGGTGTTCTGATGCCCACGTCTAAAGGTTCCCTGCCAGCGCCAACAGAGCCGTGAATTGGACTTCGCCCTGTCTGTTGATGTACGCGCTGAAGGAAACGCACCACCACACTAGAAACACAACCTGGAGTGGATTGTGGATGTGTGGCCCCCGCAGCTCTCCTCGGGGAGCCACAACACTCACTGCACACCCCTGACAGGTCCCTCCCCATCCATGAGAGACTAATCTATGAAGACTGATACCCGCTGCCAGACAGTGAGAGACCCCCAAAACTGCAGGTCCTCCTGCACTAGAGTTGAAGGGGGGGGGTCGCCATGCAACACCTTTGCCTCTTGAGGTCCAGATGCAGGCTAGCAAACCAACATTGTAGCCGTCGCATGTGCAGCAAGCCCAGATGGACCACCTGATGGACTACTGCCCTGATGCCCAACAGTAGCATCACTGACAGCGCTTTCGCAGCTGTCCCCTGCTGCAGCCTGTGGACCACCAAGAGACGCGCCTCTCTCAACAGATATGCTCTTGGAGTGTTGCAGTTGACCACTATCTTCCCAATTGATCACAACCCCAGGCTGTTGAGGTGTAAAATCAACTGGGCTGTGTGGAGATCACTCAAGGCTTCAATCTCTCCATGACCACGAGGTCATGAGTAGAAAAGAACCCTCATGCCCTTCTCGCGCAACGATTGCAGTGCGATGCATCTGCTGAGCGTGTGGGGGGCTAGCGAGTAGTTGACGGGGAGCCTAATGCATTTGTAAGATACCCCCTGAGAGGAGAAGCCTAGAAAATTCCCTGTTACTGTGTCACCTCGACATGAATTAAACCTCTACATTTATTTATGTTGACTGTATGTTTGTCTACATGTAGTACCTCATCACCACAGCAAATTCCTCGTATGTGTAAAACACTACTTGGCAATAAAGCTCCTTCTGATTCTGATTCTGAAATAGGCGTCTTTCAGGTCGATGGCGGTGAACCAGTTTCCAGGCTGCACTGGCTCCAGCATTTTCTTGATCATCCGCATGTGGAAACGCCCTCTTGTCCAGTTGCTGGTTCAGGTGGCGGAGATCCAGAATGGCTCAGAAGCCTCTCGTCTTTTTGGGGACCAAAAAGTACATGGTGCAAAACCTCTGTGCATGTAATGCGCAGAGATGCCCTAAGACAGCCTGCTTCAGCCGAAGTTGCTGGATCTCGGCAAGTCCACTTCCTCTTGAGAGGATAGACTGGCTTCCATTATGTCCAGGAAAACTGGTGGTATGCAGCGGAACTGAACTGAACTGCTCCAATGACGGCTCAACGTGCAACAGTGTCACAGTGAGTGCGTCGTCAGTGGAGCAGTCAATATCAACACAGCACAGGAAGCCCACCTCCTACTAATGTCTTGCTCGGATGCCACCAGGAGAGCAACGTGGGACATGGGCTTCTGTCCCAGTGGTTTGACTAGCGCAGCAAAGACCCAGGCCCTCCCACTGTCTCTCTCTCTCGAGCTTAGCAAGGAGAGCAGTGTGGGCCTTAGGTCAGATCATTAGCTTAGCATCGGTGAACGTGCAGTTTTGTGGAGACTGAAGTGCGTTATGCACCGAGCCGAAGATGGAGGGGGTTCGGTGGGGAGCAGAATGCTCTTTAGGAATGTACTGTATTTAATCAGTTAAATATTCACAGTATTTTCAGTGTACACAGCAGCACATGAAACACAAATAAAGGCATGCTGGACACATAACGGAGGGAGAAGGTCTGGTGGTGTGCATCAGCCTCTGTCCCTCTGTCACCCTTTTTAAAAAAAATAATAACAATAAGGGCTGCAATCAAAAAGGCCGTGGTGTCCTTGAACCACGGCTGGAGTTGGAAAAGGCCGACCGGGCCATGAACGCAGTCGGCGTGACTGTGGTTGACACGTCACCCGATGTTGACGTCAGCCTCAAGCTCACAGCTTCCCTGTAAAGCAGTGGCTGGGTAGACAGCCTCACCTGCTGCAACAGGCGCTACGAGCTGCTCGTGGAGGAAACAAAACCAACCGAAGCAGCGAGCGATCTCTTTCGTCCCGCTATACCGAGAGAGACCTGACTTTGGCTGTCTCTCTCCGGCTATAGCGGATTAGCCTAGCTGCGCTGTGACTGTTTGGCAAAAGAGATGTCGGCAGGGCGGTGTGTCTGTTTATGTAACATGCTTTCACTGCCAGTGAGCTAGCAATGCGCCCGTGCGAGTCCTCGTGGGCGCGCTGGGAATGCAGAGCTACAGTAGACTGCTGCATTGCCCAGTTTCCAAGGTACAGCTCTTTTCTTGGCTGTCACGTTGTGGAAGTGGACCATTGTGGCATTGTGGCAGCGTCAGCAGGCCTCTCTCCCTCCATAACAGTCACTTAGCCAGTCGCTCCCTTCCCAAGCCACAGGTTGGCTGGCGGGGGGTGGGGGCCTGGACTTGTCCGGGCAGGACATGGGTCACCTTGCCCGGGTTAATTTTAAAGTGGCGACTCCATCCGTGGAGGTGGTGAATTCAGTGAGCAGTTCGCCGTTTGCTGAAGAAAAAAGGATGCTGAGGCAGTACGGACACTGCTATTTATACGTCACGCAAGTATCGTAGCGACGTCCTATTGGCTACGTGCACGATAAAATTTCAGTGGGCAAGTGCGTGTGTGTGATTGGAGGAGGTAGTACCCATAGAGTCCAGTAGAGGGCGGAGCCTGTGTGAGATAGAACTGCTGTACATCTTGATAATTACAGTCCCCTCCAAAAGTATTTGAATGGTAAGCCAAATTCCTTTTTTTTGTTGTTCACTGAAGACATTTGGGTTTAAGATCAAAAGATGAGTATGAGACAAGAGTTCAGAATTTCAGCTCTTATTTCATGGTATTCACATCTAGATGTGTTAAACAAGACAGACCACTCTTTGTTTGAATCCACCCATTTTTCAAGTGAGCAAAACTACTGGAACATGTGACTGACAGATGTTTCTTGTTGCCCAGGTGTTGCCTTTTAGGTTGACTGTCCAAACATTAAATAGCTTGGGCAGTGGCGGCTCTTGCCAAATCTCTCAGGGGGGGCAATTGTTGCGATAATGGCTAAGGTGACCAGTTCAATGGTCTTAGTCTACTATGAGACAAGGATTGCTCTTTAGGCTACATACTGTACAGTATTTGTGAACAGCTACATCCTGAAGTTCATTGTCAATGTCTACAATGAATGAACAGTCCACAGTTAGGATCAACAGATCTTAAGAACTTCGGATGTAAAGGCAACAACTAAAAAAGCACGACTCTTACAATCATCTGATTTGTGACAAACCTTTTATTTAGGTACAACAAATCCAGAATAAAGCGCAGTGGGCTGATAATGTGCAATGAATAAAATTATTTACAATTAATCTTGCATTGCAGCTAAGGGACCCATCTCAAGTAATAGGCTACAGTTATGTAACAATGTCACATATACTGGATATGAAGGTGGATCAAACATAGCTAATCTTAAATGTTTAATGGGGTACAGAGGAGCACAGTATTTATTTTCATTC
>NC_060161.1:21731775-21791601 GCF_021292245.1 Micropterus dolomieu | reverse complement strand
TTTGGAATGTCCTGAAAAAGAAAGAAACTACTGATGTACTTGGTGGCCACAGTAACAGGAGCCACACTGTTTATCTCGCTGCAGGCATGCAAAGACCTTTACACTGAATCCCCACAAATTCTATATGTGAAAAAAAGATGGAGCTTTTATTTTGCATGATTCTCAAGGAATGACAGGGCACTTCTATGAAACTCTTTCACATCTTTGGACAGGTGTCTGTTATTGATGGACCTTTGACTTGCCGCAATTCCCAACACACGCATCTGTGAGACTTCTACAGCAGCTATGGCAAATACTGAATGCTGATAACTCACACTTAGTAGTAAGATATCTTTATAATTTCTCATGGTATGTTTTTTTAAGTTACACATCATGTATAGTTGCATTTTTGATACCAAAACACATTGCTCGAATCCAAAAGGTCTAACAAACATTCTGAAAACATTTCTTACCTTGAAAAGCACCAAAGTTAAAGGTGCACGTTGGATTATTCAGTTTTTCTCACCGCAACACTGTGTGTATCCTTGAGGTCTAACAAAGGGCATTTTCAAAACACATTTTAAATCCTGCATTACTTACATTACGTACGTGTTCAGTTGCCATTGCGGGTGCATTGCTTCGCGTCTTTGGGAATTATGCTGCCAAAAGTAATTGAAATAGCGCAAAACTGGCAGCAGAAATGTGTACTGTGTAATAATTTAGCCCTGTGCACAATACAAACAAAAGAGGAACCCACTGATTTTTTATCAATCTGTTGTTACAAATATTAATGTGATTTTTTAAGGTGTTACCTTAAAAAAAAACCAACTAAATTTTGTCTCCGTAAGTAACACTTCAGCTTTACAAGAAGTCAAAAAGTCACCAGTGCACCTTAAAGTTAGGGTGCCCTGGGACCTAAAGCTTCTAGGTCAGGTTTGTAGCTTTCCGGTTGCCGCAGGTAGACAAAAGCCTTCAGTATGTATGTCAATCACTCTCTTCATTTACTGAGGAGGAGCAGTAAACACATGGATCCACCCATTTTTCAAGTGAGCAAAACTACTGGAACATGTGACTGACAGATGTTTCTTGTTGCCCAGGTGTTGCCTTTTAGGTTGACTGTCCAAACATTAAATAGCTTGGGCAGTGGCGGCTCTTGCCAAATCTCTCAGGGGGGGCAATTGTTGCTATAATGGCTAAGGTGACCAGTTCAATGGTCTTAGTCTACTATGAGACAAGGATTGCTCTTTAGGCTACATACTGTACAGTATTTGTGAACAGCTACATCCTGAAGTTCATTGTCAATGTCTACAATGAATGAACAGTCCACAGTTAGGATCAACAGATCTTAAGAACTTCGGATGTAAAGGCAACAACTAAAAAAGCACGACTCTTACAATCATCTGATTTGTGACAAACCTTTTATTTAGGTACAACAAATCCAGAATAAAGCGCAGTGGGCTGATAATGTGCAATGAATAAAATTATTTACAATTAATCTTGCATTGCAGCTAAGGGACCCATCTCAAGTAATAGGCTACAGTTATGTAACAATGTCACATATACTGGATATGAAGGTGGATCAAACATAGCTAATCTTAAATGTTTAATGGGGTACAGAGGAGCACAGTATTTATTTTCATTCTTTAAGTTACTCACATTACACAAGACTAATAAGGTAAGCAGAGAGTAGTAAAAAATCCACTTGTTATCCTGTAGATACACATATAAAAGGTATATTCTGTATATTTTCTGTGTTGCTTTCCTACTTCTTCTTCTTCTTTTTACCCTCCTCTGACAAGATGCCAGTGATGACCACATCATGCTACCTCCTCTTTCTTCTGTGGTTTCTGGCAATAAAAGAAAAAAACAACACATCAAATAATTGTTAATGGTTAAGTGTAGCTAGCTTTAAATTGACTCCACCTCTACACATAAAACATGGCTTAATAACAATCACATTTAACATAAGCATAAAATTTGGCTTAATAATCAAGATTATTAGCTTAGCCTATGGCATTTTACAGAGCATAAATAAGCCTAGTGGCTAGCAGACTTTTCCTCTCATCATAGCTTAACAAATTACATGTATTATTTATACTGTGTCTTACTCACTGCTGGTAAAGTCGCTGCATCTCCCGACACAACACCACGGTTGAATTTTCAGCCTGTGCGTACGTTTTAAAACAACAGCTGGTCGTAGTGAGAGCAACAAGCTGGAGGACCGCCGAGTTGTTTTCAGGTGGCAGAAGCGAAGCTCTCCTGCTGGGCGCATGACGTAAACACGTAAGTGCGAGACCTCCCGGAACCCATAGAGATTGCATTGCAGTGGACGCAGCTAAAAAAAAACTGCCTTTACATGAAAGTCTATGAGAGAGCTCTGGGCAATTTACAACCAGACTGAAATCGCACCAAAAGAGGCGGGACTCCCCCGAACACGACTTGACGCTGATTGGACAGTGATATTCATCCTGGCTTGGCGGTGCGTTGCCTGGTCGCCCTAATGAACACACCGCCCCTGACATTGGGCATAGCAAGTACAACAATTTGGAATGTCCTGAAAAAGAAAGAAACTACTGATGTACTTGGTGGCCACAGTAACAGGAGCCACACTGTTTATCTCGCTGCAGGCATGCAAAGACCTTTACACTGAATCCCCACAAATTCTATATGTGAAAAAAAGATGGAGCTTTTATTTTGCATGATTCTCAAGGAATGACAGGGCACTTCTATGAAACTCTTTCACATCTTTGGACAGGTGTCTGTTATTGATGGACCTTTGACTTGCCGCAATTCCCAACACACGCATCTGTGAGACTTCTACAGCAGCTATGGCAAATACTGAATGCTGATAACTCACACTTAGTAGTAAGATATCTTTATAATTTCTCATGGTATGTTTTTTTAAGTTACACATCATGTATAGTTGCATTTTTGATACCAAAACACATTGCTCGAATCCAAAAGGTCTAACAAACATTCTGAAAACATTTCTTACCTTGAAAAGCACCAAAGTTAAAGGTGCACGTTGGATTATTCAGTTTTTCTCACCGCAACACTGTGTGTATCCTTGAGGTCTAACAAAGGGCATTTTCAAAACACATTTTAAATCCTGCATTACTTACATTACGTACGTGTTCAGTTGCCATTGCGGGTGCATTGCTTCGCGTCTTTGGGAATTATGCTGCCAAAAGTAATTGAAATAGCGCAAAACTGGCAGCAGAAATGTGTACTGTGTAATAATTTAGCCCTGTGCACAATACAAACAAAAGAGGAACCCACTGATTTTTTATCAATCTGTTGTTACAAATATTAATGTGATTTTTTAAGGTGTTACCTTAAAAAAAAAACAACTAAATTTTGTCTCCGCAAGTAACACTTCAGCTTTACAAGAAGTCAAAAAGTCACCAGTGCACCTTAAAGTTAGGGTGCCCTGGGACCTAAAGCTTCTAGGTCAGGTTTGTAGCTTTCCGGTTGCCGCAGGTAGACAAAAGCCTTCAGTATGTATGTCAATCACTCTCTTCATTTACTGAGGAGGAGCAGTAAACACATGGAATGATGACAGGAGGGGATAGAGACAGATTAAAAATGAGCATAAAAAAGGAGTGTGCTTTGATGTAGCAGCACTTCAAAGATATTCTCGCCTCTAGGGAGCATGTCCCTAGACTGTACCTCTGCTCGTGCTCAAAACTGAGAGGAAGTCTTCCTCCCGTTTTTTTTTCTCTCCCGACTGCCTGATCTCATCCAATCTGCCTGTTTTACCTTGGCAAAGATTTCCCTTCTTCTCAGTGTGTTCAACATCCGACAACTGCAGGAGAATGACAGAAATGCATGTGAAGTACTGTATGTTGGAGAGGATTGGGCGCTGATCCCCGGTCCTCCCCTGCTGATCCTGGCTGGTTCTGTTCATCGGATTTTGTCCCCTTTATACTATGTAATTCATACAACCATCTCTCCGGTTATACGCAAAACCTAGGTGATGGAAGGGTTTTAACTGCAAATTTAGTTACGACGGTCTTGTTATGTAACGTACAGTATGTGCAGCTGTTTGGATGCATGTGAACAAACTGCTTGGGCATTTTCCCATGGTGTGTGTAAAAGTGACTCACAAACTCACTGCTGTAGTGCAGATGATATGTGTGAATGTGTGTGTGGCACAGAATAATGCATGTCACCCTGTGATTGTAAATGATCAAAAGCATTGTTTGTTTTTTTTGATGATGAGAGGGACGCGGTGACAACTTTCCTCCCTGGAATGCAAAAAATTCCCTACAGTGGAGGCGTGAGGGCTTTCAATGGCTACGCTGTACTCCAAGAACTGAATAATGAAGGTGTACATTCACAGAGCTCATAAAACTGATATCTCTGCTTTTCTCTCTTTTTCTTTTCCCATGGTATCATCAAAATGACGGGTACTCACTCAGAGAACGTGCTTGTATCTGATCCACTATGCATGTGCACATAAACATGAAATGGTATTTAGAAGCCTGGTGGCTTCTTTAAGCAATCTGTATGTCATAAAGAGCACATCTTGTAAGAGGAAACCTGATTGGCTCCAGATCCAGCAGTGAGGCTTGATTTCCACAGAGGTTGCATACTCATTACTTATCATTAAGGCAGCGCAGGCAATCTCGTCTTAATAACCAGCCTCACACAGTTGACATCTCAGTTAAAAAGCCTCTAATTAAAGTCCATATATCAGGTGGGTCTGATTCATTGCTGTCAAAGAGCACCACCGAGACACGGCAGAGCATCATTTCCAGTGAGAAGCAAGCTTTCACCCCCACACGTCTATTAACGGGAATCCTCAACTGTTGGCTCACCTGTCTTTTGTAGCTGGGAAGGCAAAGTGTAACTCCGCTGCTGCACAATGGAGATGTAAATGTCTCGCTGGCTGTCAGGCAGAGAGGGCTAATTGTAAGGGAGAAGCAGATGGTGCACAAAAGCTTTGACAAAAAGGAGAAAACTGTTAAGCCTGGGAAAACTTTTTTTTTCTGTTTGAGTTGCCATTAAAGTGAAACAGAAAGTGAGAGAAATTTCAGTGGGGGAGCTTCAGTCGGAGGAGAATGTCTTTGGTGGAGAGCCAGGTTTGGGAGTTTTTGAAAGGCCTGTTTGGCTCCGTAGACGGGCTCTTGTGGGCTGACTTTAAAATCGTGTCGGATGAATGTGAAAGCAAGGTTTGGAAAGTGGCTGGAACATTTTGAGAGCGATGTAGGAGCGTCACATTAAACTACTCATCGCAGCCCGTGAAAAGATAGGGAAGTGAGGAGGGGGAGGACAAGCATATGAGAGAGTGAGGAAGCATAGAAAGAGAGAAAGTGGAAGAAGAATGGTGGGAGGAAGCACGACAAATGCTTGTTGCTGTCTTTGTGCTCCCATTCATTCGAGGCAGGACCACCGAGACAGAATGCTAAGCTTATGAGCTCCCGCAGGATAGCTCTACTATAGGACGCTGACAGATTATTCTCTACCAACTCTCTTATTACCAGCCGGCTTAGTGCAGCCCACTCTACAGTAGCGTTAGCTTAGCTTAGCTTGCCAAATATCCTTACAGATCATGTACAGAACTGTTAGCCCACCCCTGTTTTATAAATTATATATAAACACATCCCTGGTCCCATCCCCCCTTCCTCATTTTTACATTAGCTCGGATAATACATTCATAATACTATACTGTAATACAATGGCCTAATGAGATTAAATATTACTGCATTTGTATTGTATGTTTATTTCTGCCCCCATACCATTTGCAGGAAAAAGCAAAGGTAAACAGCTTGAAAAGTATGTCTTTCTAATCTAATTTTGCTTCTCTGCTCCATTATCTGCCAACGTATTAATCACTGTCAGCACACCTGCCTGTGTGCACTCAGACACACACAAGCAAACACCACACAAACACAAACACACACATGCACGCGCGCGCACACACACACACACACACACACACACAGTTTTACTTTACAAAGACAACCCATTTATAATTAACTGTACTTTGACAACCAGATGGATGGATATTAATCAGAGAGCTGTGCAGGAGTGAGTTAAAGACAATTCACAGATAAATGATACTGAGTTCATTTTGTGAGTTTTAGTTAAAAATGTGGTATCAAAATACAATCTAGAAATTACACATAGATAGATTTTTCCCCCTTCCTCTCCCAGCATAAGTCAACTTCACAAAGCGTCCCATGCCAACATTTTTAAAGTGGCTGTAATCAATATTTTTATAGGAACACTATTACTATGTAGTGATGAACCTACAGAGAATAATAATAAGAATCATACTAATAATAATAATAATAATAACCTAACAATAATAATAATAATAATAATAGCCTTTCAAAACACTGAAGGTCACCATACAAGACAGAATGAAATAATAGTGTAGTAATAAAATTAACACAAACTAAATCACAGTGCATGAAATCAGTAGGGGTGCATTGTCTATTAGAAACAAAAGATTACTGGGACCAGATGAAAAGTGATCACGCTGGATATGCCAATTTAAAAACACGTGTTTTTAGGCACGATTTGAAAATACAACGCCAGTCACTGTTACGGATGTCTGGTGGAAGGGAGTTCCAGATTATCACCCAAATCTATAGCTCCCCTCTGCGAAACATTATATCTGCTCACCATCAGCACTTTAACATTGCCATTGCGAACATGTTAGAATGCTGAAATTAGATTTTAGCTCGGCGTACTGCTGTGCCTAATTACAGCCTCGCAGAGCTGCCACCATGGCTATAAACTTACTGTGTCTTCAGACCAGTGTTCAAATTACACCATAGCTATCGGGGGAGACGCGTGCATACATGAATGTGCCCGCCTACCTGCTAAAAATATACTGTCAATAAGTTTCACAGCCTTATATGTTGGTCTTGCGGAAAACATAGTTTTAGTGCGCCCCCACACATGGATGTCCATAGCAGGAATCGACAGCATTTTGTTTATTACTCACAAATTATCTGAAATTGTTATGCGTGAAAAAACACACACACTGACAAGCGCTTTATTGTTAGCTCATTATTTATTTCAGGAACATTCAGGGAAAAAAAGGAGTGGCACCAAAAATGACAATGTTTTAGAGCTTCCCTTAAATTTCTCAAACAAGGCTTATTGGAGACCTCGTGTTTTTCAGGGGAGCCGAGCTCCCTGTAGCTCCCTCGTATTTCGAACCCTGCTTCAGACAGAACGTGATGTGAATTCTAGAGGCTGTGGACTGCATACAAAGTCAATGGAAAGGCGCAACCAGACGTGAATTTGGCCTGTGGTTGTGCGAATTGGCATAAAGATGCATCAGCACAAGTTGAAAATGATTGAGCTTGAGGGAAATTGTACCCTTACTGGGGCTGTATGAATCTAATTCATAAATGTGACGAGATGAGAGGAAAAAGGAGAGTGACTGGAGGGGAATAACAGAAAAAATGGAGTTTCTGGTTCAGAGTTCAGTGAGAAGCTGAACTCAGACACACACATGGTTGGTGAGTTAGTCGCTAGCTAGCTTAGGGCTAATGTTTGTACAGTTGATACATCGGCTGTTTGGGGAAAATAAACACGGACTGCACATATTTGCGTGCATGGTGTGAAAACAGAACATGGTTTTTGGGGGGGTTTTAAACTTACACATAAGTAATTTTGTTGAGCATCTGTGTATTGACTTTAGATCGGAAAATACATTTTTCTTCAGCATTTTGGGTTTTAAAAAACAGGTTTCCATATTTAATCTGTAAGGAAGCAATTGAAAGTGAAGAGTGTGTCCTAGCCACTGGTGGAAATGTTGCTGCTGTGTTCAGACAGCAGAGAGAACCAGTGAGGAGCATCTGGGTGAGTTATGGAGGAGAGCAGAGTTGAATCTCAGGGCTGCTCTCAAACACAGCAAATGAAGATGGATTCCACCGGGACATAGCTCTGTGTGTGTGGTGTGTGTGTGTGTGTGTGTGTGTGTGTGTCCAGTAGAGATGGAGATGAAACTAAAACCTCCTCGTGAACCTGCCAACATGACTGACTGTGTTTTGTATGTTGCGTGTAAACATATAGAGCATATACATGAACAAGTGGAACGTATCGTAGAGAGAAAATGTGGATTGTCCACATGCATTTGCTGTGTTCACCCTCTTTAAACTACATCTGTGTAAATCTCAAGGACTAAGGTGGACAATTGAGTCAGCCGCTGTTTTGCTTGAGAGTCATTTGGATTAAATTGATAAGAAAGCCATTAGCTGCCCGTTGCCATGACAGCGTGTCTTCTGTGGAGAAAGGCATGGTGCCTCAGGTATCTCTCCAAAGAGACACCATTGTGGTGTCAGTGGTGTGTGTATGGGATTGTTGTTTGTGTACATTTTATCATCTGTTATGAGACAATGAAGCTGTCATCAAATTATGTCAATTCCATGACAAATAATTATTATTTACTCCCCAGTCCTATCTGTGCATTCACACTTTACTATCCTGTAACAGCATACTAGCCTCTCCAACTTATTAGCTTTCATAAGTGTTTTTCAACATCTGGACCTGCCACTCAAAGCATCTCCTGGGCATAGGTAACATCTGTACATGCCACAAGCCATCCGATTGGCTGAATGAACATCTGTCAGTTTTAATGTGCCGTTTTATTGTCAGGCGGTGTGAGGGGAGGTTGCAGCTTGCATTTCAAAGCTCCTAATGCTGTTAAATGGCTGCAGTAGAAGCTTAAAAGGTCAGGGAAGCATGTGACTAGAATGTTGCTCATCCTGCAAATGGCGAATATGTATGAAACCTGCGTGGGAGGAAGTGAATAACCATCTCACAGATGTGCCCTTGAGCAATGCAAAGGCAGATGCTTTTACAATGGAGCACATTGGAGTCTTGGTAACTGTATGAAAATTGCAAGGAGAAATCTATTCAGCCTGACCTCGGAGAGCCATGGTTAGACAATGCATTTTTCATTTTGAAAGCAATCAGCAACTGGTAAAACTTGATGCTATAGATTCACATAAAGAATATGTCAGACCATGAGTGATTGTGAGGGTGTTTGTAACACAAAAGCAACACATAATCAAGATTTTATTCTGGGTTAGCAGGCTTTTCAAGACAGCTTCCATCAGGGATCTTTCATCTGTGTATGTAGTCACCCCCACCCTCTGCTATTCAGAGGAATCCATGCTTCATTGGAGAATGTGACAAATAATTTGACATAAGGCAGAGATGCTCACAAGTCTCTGAGATAGAGTCCAAGTCAAGTCTCAAGTCACTCGTGGTTATAATGAATGTCAGCTGCTGCGTTCAAACCAGGCTGCTTATAAAACTGCATAGCTATAAGGGATTCTGTAACTGTAACCTGTTTTTCACTTGTAATGTACAATGCAATTAATCACAGCTTATATTTATTTTAAGTCAACACACCCCGCAGACTCTCAAACCAGTGTAACGCTAACTAAATAAAACTGTAACGTTATATGATCAACAATAAACCTGTAACCTGTTTGCAGCTAGCGTTAATAATTAACGTGATAGCAGTTTGTCAAGTAAACAAATGCTCTTTCATCGTTTCATAACGAACGGCAGAAGTTAACCTCTTGTAGGTCGTAGCTAAAGCATAAAGTAAGCTAACCTTAGATGGAGAGAAAAGTGTGAGTAATGGATTAAACAGTGTGTTGATCTGCTCTAACGTTACACAAAAGCAGCTCACTACTACAGTGGTACTCCAGCATTACTTCCAGGACCAATGAACATTTCATACACATTAGTTTGTGTAGTTATTTTCAAGTGAGGATGCTGACTTCGCCTGTGACGCACAGCTCAACCTCAGTCTATTATCACAATATTGTATACTAGGGCTGGGCACGTTAACGCATTATTATCGCATTAACGCATTAATTAATTAAGGGCAACAATTAATTTATTGCACGGTAATGCAGTTTTTAACATGCAGTTATTATTATTTTGAAAGTCCGTTGCTCACTGGCTCTGAATACACATACAGTCAAACCATGGGTCACAGGAGGGGTGGGATGTTGATTAGCCAGCAAATCATCCACACAAACAAGCAGCGGAGGGAGGCTTCGGCAGACTACGTTGGCTGCAGCGTGTGGGAGAAGTAGATAACTAAAATCATGACAGGCGATCAAATGTCATAGCGAAGTGGATAGCTACGAACTCCATGCTGATTAGTAGCCTACTGGAGAAAATGTCGGTCTTAGGAACGTTTTTAAAAATCACAATGTAGTCGCTTGGCACCGCGGAGTTGCTCTGCGCTCCTCAGGTGATTTCAGACAGGGAGACAAGCGCTCCGTGAGTAAACTGCAGGTGCTCTATGGATAGTAATCACGGCAACAACTTCTGTGCGTTACAAAGCTGAAGCCTATTTAACTTAAGTTAAAATTATAGGCTACATAACTTTACCTGATAGGGCTACGTCTAGTTTTGCGGGGATGCTCTCCCATGCGAGTTCCCTCCTGTTGATGTCCTATTTAGTAGCATAAACAGTAATGGATTCTGCAAACTCACAAACATCGAGGATCACTCTCTCTCAATGATTTGTGCTGCGTGTCGCGTACAAAAAGTTCAAGACAATTAAACTTCGGCAGCGGGCGGGCGTGTGCGTGACGGGAACGCGCCCTGTGCTTGTCACTGTGCCTTGTGTTCAACCACCTCACCTCAATCTAACAGGGACACTTGGTACTGAACACAGACTGTTTCTGCTGCTCCCTGATAAAATAAAAATGTTTCTGCTGATACCTGTTCAGAAAAAAAAAAACAAGAAAACAGATTTATAAAGTTAACCTGTTACTCAGAAGGTGCGTGTTATGATGTTATTATCGTGGCTCTGGACTCTAACTTGTTTTAACAAGCTAGGTAAAAGGTAATGCCTTGGCTGTGGCAAATAGCTTTGGTTTAATAATTGATTTGACTATATTAATATTTAAGTTTAAGAGATTTACATGAAATATTTTATTGCTACTGTGTAAATGGAATACTGCTGTTAAAAAGCACCTTATTTGTTTAAAGTGTTTACAAACCACATGTTATTACACTTTTGTGTATATATCAGTACATTTAAATTAAGAGTGCACAATAAACTACTTTAGAATTCATTATTCAATTTTGCGCAAAACAATGCAATTAATCACAGAAAATCATGCGATTAATCACGATTAAAAATTTTAATTGTTGCCCAGCACTATTCTATACCCATCAAGTGCATATTCAAAGCACTAGTACAGGGTTCTGGTTTTGCAAAATGAGCCAGATAAACTGTGTTTCAACCAACTGATGGAGCTTACATTTGCTTAATTTTTGTAAAACAAGAGCTTGCAGATCATATAAAGCAGTCTTCCCCTCTCTTGGGTGTTGGTGAGCAGTGACTTTAACCATTTACTGACAGTGATTAACTTGTGCTTTGATATTTGCCAGGGCATTGTTAAGCTCAGATGGACGCCAGATGGTGCTCCAAAACACACCTATGTAATGTTTCTGGCTGGGGGGTGCAAAATATTGTATATGTGTGTATACTGTAATTGCAATTGGAAGGGTCCCAAATCTATATGTGGGAATGACCCTAGTTATTTCTTAATTTATAAAGTTATCCAACAATTTGCAGCCAAGAATTAGTGTGTCTGCTCTATCAAAAATCTTCTCCATCGACGGCAGTACTCACATGGAGCAGACTGGAATATAACTTTCACAAGTCAGGAAATGTACCTTTTTGCCTAGTTGTCGTTCATGCCTGTCACTTTCATGCCACATCAACATAAAACTTTTCCACCTTCTCTAATGCACAATGAAATTTAAGAGATTTGTGGAACATATTTCAAACTGATACAGGCTATCTGTTATCTTCTGGATCACAAAGCTACAATGACCTGAAAACTTCACCGATTTCAAATAAAGTTCAGTCGTGATAAAGGTTGAAGACCATCAGTAGTTCAGGATACAGTTTAGCCTAGCAGCGTCCCGCATTACAGATGGAGCTTTTATAACATTTTGCACAATGTGTGTCATGATTATTGTACAAAACGCGTGTTGGTCGCTCTAATCAGAAGGATTGCCGCTACACATGGAGGGGATACAGTCATAGATTGTGCCATTTTTCTTTCTGATCTTTGTCATCTCTGTGCTGATATGAGGTTGTGGGTCAAGTTGTCTTTTTGTGTTGATTTGAATTTTACGCCTGGCCAAAAGACACTGACTCTGTGGAAAAACCTTACTATTACACATTAATGTTGCCTCTTAAGATATGCGCCTTATTTAATTTTCTCCAACATTGTCTCCAACTCTCCTGGTCACGCAATTCAAGCATCATGTAATTGGTTTATGACATTCAGATAGGTATCTGATCTAATTCAGGCTATAATTAGAGAGTGGCTGTCAATAAAGTTGGGACCCATCATTTTCATGCAGTCCCTAAAGGATCAATTAAGGAGAAAATCAATTATTTCATGATTGTTTCTGTCCCCAGTTTAAATACTTACACCAACAACATGCACACAGTCATCTAACACACACTCTTTCTTTCTCCTCGCTCCCTCTCTCCTCATTCTCTGTTTCATGCTCTGGTAACTTCGGGAGTGCTTTCAAATTAATCAGTATTTTAATTGAAGCTGGAATTGAAGCTAAATATTCAAATTCAATAGTGAGTTGCTTAACACATCTTCAGCTTACCTCTCTCGTCTAGGCTGCCGCAGTACACATTTCTGCATGCATTTTAGTGTAGGAGGGTTGACCCGATGGATTCATTAAATTGAAAAATATATTGGCATTTTTCTTCAGCTAAAATCATGTAACTAGCAAGTGCTAAAATACAGAATATTTCTGTATATGAACAACCAAATGAGTCAAATTTCACTGAGCTATTCACTGTAAACAAACTGCTGTAGGTCATTACTATACTGTACATTGTGCGATGCAGCATATGCTAATTAATTGTCCCTTTTTTGTCTCATTATATCTGCAGTGTTCCTGGAAACAGTGTCAATACAGATATTAACACACATTTCTCATATTAAAGTTGATTCATTTATTTAGTCTTTTATTTCTAATTAAGCCAATAAGATATAATAAAGTGTGTCATTATTTTTTAATAGCTGACCCAGATACACATTCAAAGTCACAATGACAACGTCAACATCCCCAAGCACAACTTGATTCAATATTCAAGCACAGAGATCTAATATAGCACAATTTACAGTGACATATATGCTGAGAATGAGATAGAGATAATGTGGATATAAACAATTCGGTGTGCATGATGGGTGTGTTTTTAAATGCTCATTTGCTTATTGATATTTTGATGCAGTGAAAGTCATGGATAAACTTATATCTTCATTATAACAAGTGCACCTTAAACCACTTTTTCAGACTGAAAACTGAAAAATAATTTAATCAGTCTGTACAGGACAGAGCTGCAGGCTACGTCAGTTTAGTCTAAGTTTGTACCTGATGTTCTCAACATTGCGTTGACTGGGGGCTGTAGCAGTTTCAACATCAACTGCAGTACCTGACGTAGTACAGTCACAAGCACTTGAAGGAGTAAAGGAGAGCCGTAGCCACAGCCAGGCAGAGGAGGAGGCGTGTGTTAGCGAGTGACAAAGTGACAGGGACGAGGGAGAGAGAGAGCAGGAGGAGAGTGGAGGTGAAGCGCTAAGCATGGAGTAGGTCAACCTGTAGGGAGGGAGCAGGGAGGTATGGTCATTTACACTATTATTTTTCTATATTCTGAATTGTCACCAGCTACCTGAAATTTGTGCTTCCCTTAAAAAAATAAAGACATTTCCACCATAAATTGGTGCAGTAAATTTCTCCAGAATGAAGGAAATTAAATGTATAATGCTCAAAATCTTCAGGGGGAGAAACCCCCAGACCGCCCTATCAAATATTTCATTAATAAATTTTGTTTCTAAATAGTAGGCCTATTAAAATCTATTCTTGTCTTGCTGTCATGGCCCTAATCTTGTACTTGAAGTGTTTCGTCTCACCCCTAATCTGATCCCTTAAATGGAAACATGGTGTATTGGTGAGGGGTGTCCAACTGATTTTGGTGGGCCGCCTGGGCCAAAAATGCCAGGGCCGATTTTTGTACCAGTCCCATTATTAAAACACCTACTGTGAGCCAAAAACCCAGCTTGTATGTTTGAAGACAAAGCTACATGAGAGTAATTAAGTTACCTCCTAGTGAATCTTAAATGTGCCACTGTATTAAAGGTACTCTATTGAGTTGTAATCACTAGCGGAACTGTGGAGCAGTGTTGTAATGAGTGGGCACCTGTCTTCAGCTTGACTAGCACTTGGATGCACGTGTGTGCAGACAAGCATGCCGGTGATGCGACTCATTCTAACTTATTACTGATCGACAGCTGGATGAAAATATTCAATTAAATTTGTATTTATATAGCACCAAATCATAACAGAAGTTGTCTCAGGACTATTGTCATAAAGAGCAGGTCTAGACCATACTCATATACAGATCCAACAATTCCCACCTTGAGCAAGCACTTGGCAACAATAGCAAAGAAAACAGGCAGTAACCTCGAGCAGAACTTCAGGCTCTGGGCAGGGAGCCACCTGCCTCGACCAGTTGGTCGAGGCAGGTGGTTTCATTTGCTAAATATTTAAAAAATTGACTTTGCATATGTTTCATGAGGAAAGATATACTTTCAACTGAATGGTTCCATAATAGCTGTTTTAAAGGAACCCTGACTCACAGGTGGCACTATGGAGCAACGTATTGATGATACTATGATGCTGCGAATGTGTTTGCTACAAATTTGTTAAAAAAATGCACTCAACACATTTTTTTAGGCCCCAAGGAGACACACAATAAATGTAAACATAGCCATGTTTGTTTACAAGACAACTGGTAAGGCTACATTTAAACCTCCAAAAGGCAAAACAGGATGTTTTGATATCTAAAAGGCCTCACCATCAAATCTTCTACACGTCTTCTTACTGTTGTCGTCACAACAGGTCTGAACAGCAATAAGACATTTTATTCGTCAGAAAATGCAACATTTCAACCTGCTATGGAAAGAAAATTACAAATGAAACACATCCTGGATGAGAACAGCATTTCCTGCATTACTAGGTGTCATATCTTTTGAACAACATGGGACCACTCCAATCACTGACCCAGCTGGCCCTGCTGCTGTTGAAATCTCCTGAAATGGCAGGGGTGCTGTCGGTGGTGCTAGGCTGTTGCTTAGTTTCTGCAGATGATGTCAGCCTTCACTACCAGGGTTGTGAGGGGAGCTCTTGTCAAATAAACCATGACCGTTGCAAACTGTCATGAGCCTTCCTCGCTTTTCACGTTAAACGTTGCGCTGTGTTGAGAACCCTGTCACTCTCTGAGACACTCACTCACTCACACACACACACAAAGTCAAGTGAAAATACAGCCTCAGCTAACAGCAGTCTGTCTCTTCTGATTGATGGGACTATCAGAAAATAGTGCTGGTTACGGAGTGTGGCATCATGTATGTACTCAGGCTGTTAGCATCACCATGCATGAGCAATGAAAATATCTATTTTCAAACTGAGCTTTGCATAGATTCTATTTAAAGATGCATTTGCACTCGTACTATAAACGTGGCATAGTAAATAAGCTTAAATTAGAAACTGATCCTTCTCATGTTTTCCAGACTGATGCAATCATCAAAAAATGGCTAAAAATGGCTCCTTCTTGAGACTCATCTGAGCCCATGGCTGATACTAAATGAAGATCTGTGGGCATCTAAAAATAGCTTTGTGATCAATCAAAAGTGTGTGGTATATATGTGTGAAAGTGTGTGTGCAGTGAGGTTCCAGTATCTGATAAAAGCCGGTATTATCTAAAGCTCAAGACCTGTGAAGTAGGTCTGTGGTATTGTTTGAACATTTTTAAAGCAACCCGTTCTCATCTCAGGCAACATATATACACGCTTTGACAAAACCGTGGCTATTGTACGCAAAAAGATTTTGTGTGTGTATGATACGCTGCAGTTTGCTATTGCGTTGCAACACAAACGAGGCAAACCCTACCTGCTAGCAGCTGTAGGGTTAGCCGGTCGATATACTGACTTAGGTTTAGGCAGTAACTTCTGTGATGGTTAAGGTTAGGGTAAGTTTCCAACGCCTTAAACACACACTTCGCTAGCTAGCGAAGAAAAGCACTACTAGCGTTTATACTGCATCATATACAGAGGCGCCTGGATGCGTCTCATACACACGCACCTGGGGGTGTCTCCTATACAAGCAGAATTGACGTTTAGTGTGAAATAAATACACTTGTCAAGCGTGTATGTATGACGCCTGAGATGAGCTGGTTTAAAGTTGTTGTGCTAGTGTGCTACATTTTTTAATGGTAGATTTTTTTTTACTTACTGATTTAATTCTTGTACAACCTGCAACTGAAAAAAAAGGATCTGTAATTCAAGCAAGTAAAATTGGACAACACAGTCCACATTAATTGGTTGTCTGGAGATCATATGTTGAGCTGGATTTTTAAAGCGTGGCAGCTGAGACAGAGTGCACCGTCTCCTTCAAAAGAAGTTATTTCTGTTATATGAACAGAATATTTCTGAGATGTTTTCTTTTCAAATTTGTGGATCAGTCTATGACTTGCAATGTGATCTATTAATAACAAGACTAAGACTGTGTCTGAAATCACTCCCTACACTATATATTATGTACTACTATATTTACTGTCATTTTATTACATTTTATTAGAATGTCCTTTCTCTAAGGCCTAGTCCACACGTACACGGGTATTTTTATAACCAGAGTTTTTCTTCCTTCATTTTCAAAAAAATCTCTGTCTACATGAAAACACAAAAAACACACTATCAAGCGCTGTCAAGAGCATGCCAAAACACCAGGCGGCGGTATGACCCTAACCATAAAGCCACGTTTGCCAATCAGAGCCTAATAAAACTGTAAACAAAGCAGGCAGTGGCGCACAATCTGACATCAAACACAGCAGATAATGTTGCGCACTCTGACGCGGCAAGGCAAAAACTCCAGTTTTACTGTCTACATGACACTGCAACACTGCAACCTGCATTTCGTAAAATCATCACCGCGGCAGGGGTTTTCAAAAAATTTTGGTTTCATGACCTGATACGAACGGCCAAACAACGTAGAAAAAGTCACGGTTTTGAAAATACCTGTGTTCGTGTAGACAGGGCCTGAGTGTGCAAAAACCTTATAGTGCTCATCAAAAACACCACAATAGGTCAAACACAGTAGTGTCCATGGCATATAACCTACCTTCTGCTAACTATGCTACACTCCACATTTTATCTATGACAAAATTACCATTGTAATACATCTGGCAGTGATGGGAATTTACTGCTCACTAGTAAGTAAACTATTATATAAGAAGCAGTGTTGGGTGTAAAGCGTTTCAAAAGTAACGCTTTTTGGTAATATTATACCTGTTACAATCTCAGTAACACGCATTACAACGCATTTTACACATAATATATTCTATTTATACATAATATATTCTATTTATACATAAACAGAATATATTATGTCTTTTCTTTAACGATTTTGTTAGAGTGTCAGAAGATTTAAACAATCTATGAAGATCTGCTGCTAAATGCGCATTGTCTTTCTTAATTGGGAGACGATTCATCCTATTTTACCCATCCGCAGCCTGCCTGCCATTAATCAGAAGGTATATATGACAAAGCAGGGGCGTAGGAGCTTTGAACCTGGGGGGGACGCTGAAATGCTAGGGGCTTCGGGGGCATACCCCTATGATTTTTTAAAATTTTTTAAATAAAGCACTTAAATGCTCTGTTCTAATGATTTTTGAGAACAGAATGTACTTATTAGTGTGGCTGAAAGAGGGTCTTTGTAGTGACAGAAGATGGAGAATAGACTGGAGAGGGGAGATTATGAAAACTCAAAGAGGGAGAGGGTCAGCGAGAGGGAGTATAATATAACTAGAACAAAACCGACTACATACCATAAAAACCATGGAACAGCTGCTAGTTAATGTAGCCACAGTACAAATGTATTTAGTTATCCTAATGTTACACTTGTGATATTTCTTGTATCTCACTTGGCCCTGACTCTCCCTGCAACAAATGTTTGTGAACACAGAACTGTCTTCAATGCAAACTCTGATGACATGCCGTTGGAATAACAAAGTCTTTTTACCATGTGAGTTTTAGAATATATTATGTCTACTAGCTATCCATACAACTTACAAGCTTGTCCTCCTCAGTTTTTTCTACTCCTGCTCCTGTGACCTCTGACCTCTTCCTCTTAAAATACTGCAGGATGCTCATCTCTGTGTGAACATTTTGACTACTTTTCTATTGTTTATGGACACGTAGCTTAGACACATACAGGACACAAGTTTTTAAGGTCAAGGATGGTCATAGACAGAGGCAAAAAAGTGGCCCAGGAGTTTGTCCCTGGTCAGCCCACTCTCCAGACAAAGCATCTGTCGGGGCCTCTGGGTCTTTACAGACCTTTATTCCTGCATTCTTGAGAATTTTATGCAAGTAGAGTACATAACTAAATGAGCCATTAAAATACATTATCAAAACTTGAAACATCCCTCTAACACCCCTAAAGTAAAGTAATCACTTCCCTTGAGTAGATAAATAAATAAGTCATATCATCATGAATCTTACCATAAACTGCTGCTTTGACTCTGTTCTGCTATTGACCTCATCTCTGCTGTCTGTCTCATGTTCACCATGTCAGTGCTAGTACTGCTGCTGCTGGCCAGTTGCAAGTAGAGTACTCAAAATCTTTACTCAAGAAAAAATACAATTAGTCCCATAAAAAGTAAATGAAAAAAATGACAGACCTACTCATGTATATAATAATAATAATAATAATAATAATATATTTCATCTGCTGTTCATCAGGTTTGAAACAGCTGCAACATGGTTATTTCTAGGGAATGCAATTTGCTTTGCTGGCTGATTATCTTCAGCTATTTCTATTTAATAATTATTTTCCTTTTTAAATCTCCATGAAGGTATTTATAAGATCACTTTAAAATATCAAACTTGCTGCCCAGCCGACTGTTGTTGCCTGTATCTTTTATTATGAACATGTAGCCAACCAAACCACTTGCTTTGCAGTAGCACAGGCAGCCCAAAAAAATCTGATTATTCCTAAAGCATCTAAATAATTTTCACAACGCAAAGAATTATTGTGGCTTTAACACGAGAGCAGCTCGTTGCTGAAGCAGGTAAAACTATATACAGAGGAAGCTGTGCGTCATGCCTGAAGCCCAACAGGACTGTTTTATCCACCATATTTTCTCTCTCTGTGCATCTAAAAAATGATTGTTTCCTGAATAAATAACAGCTCGTAGCTGCTGAGTGAAAGCCAAGATTAGTTTCAGCGGCGACATTCTGTTTATGGACTCACCGTCGGACTTCGCTACAAAACAAATAAAAAACCAATATAAAATAAACAAGCTAATGTCCATCAACAGAAAGTGATGCTCTTTTCAACAACACGATACAGTTAATATATCAGAATGATTCTAGTGATCATCAGACTTGGATGTTACAGTGTGAAGTTTACGTTTTTCTCTGCAGAGACTAAAGACGCTTTTAATGCGCCGTTAATGGAAAGTGAAAGTAGGCGCAGGCCGGCTTGTTAAAGAGCGACGCAGGCTGCTTTCCAACAGGCCACCAGTCCCGTGGTGTGCGCTCACTGGATTTCAGTTGTTTCAGTAGAACAGTAAAAGGTATTTGCCTAATTTTCTAAATGTTTGCATCTGTCCAATTCATTAATCTGTGATACGCGCCTGTCTCTGTACCACAAAGGAGACCTGGCGCTCTTCGCGCACACAGCCTGGCTCATTCGGTTAACGAAGCCTATTGCAGATTACAGACTGGTGAAGTTATGAAGGTATGAATGGAAAATGTAGCGAAATTAAAAGTAAATTACTGGCCCACAGAAAATACTGGAGTAAAGGGTAAAAGTAGGCTACAGTTTTAAAAAAGGAACGTGAAAAGGTGCCAATCACTTTTTTTTATTGTATTTATTTTGCAAAATTACTTTAATGGTAACACGTCACTACCCACCCTGCAGCAGGCGTCCCCACTGCTGTCTTCAGGTACAAAAAGAACAGCACAAAATAAACATAATATTGAGGCATTTTGCTGCACCTGCCTCGAGCGAACTCATTTTTCTCCCATCACTTTTCAGCACCGCATTTGCGTTGTGTCGCATGTTTTCTATAGGCTACATGATTTTTGTCCGCGTTTCAACCGTTTAATCATGTCTGATGCAGAGTGTGTGATTGATTGATTAGTCACTTAAACCGCCTGGCTATGAGCCAACTCCAAAATCGCCAAAAAAAAGTGAGGGAGACAAAACATAGATTTTGAAATGTGGGGGTGACATGTCCCCCTCATGTATAATGGCTCCTAGCACAAGGACCCAACTGATCCGAGGCTATGACTGCGATCTGCACATCACTAGAACCCACCTATCTAGGCACATCTTACTCTCTGAATAAAAAAGTGGGCCAGATAATGTTTCTAACACATCCCCAAGGCTCCATTCTGCCCAAGCTTCTTTTGTTTAACATTTACATGCTTCCACTGGCTCAGATTATAAAAATATGTTACCATAATTATGCAGATGACACACAGATTTACATAACCATTTCACCAGGGAATTATGACCCCATACAAGCGCTGAGTAACTGTATTGAGCAGGTCAACGATTGGATGTACCAGAATTTTCTTCAATTAAACAAAGATAAAACTGAAGTTATTGTTTTTGGAGCCAGATAGGGACGATTGAAAGTCAGTGCTCGACTTCAATCTGTAATGTTAAGAACCACAAAGCCAGAAAGCCAGAAACCTTGGTGTAGTCATGGACTCAGACCTGAATTTGAGGAGCCACATTAAGACAATTACAAAGTCAGCCTACTATCACCTGAAGAATATATCAAGGATTAAAGGACTTACGTCTCAGCAAGACCTGGAAAAACTTATCCATGCATTTATCTTCAGTTGACTAGACTACTGTAACAGTGTCCTTACAGGGCTCCCTAAAAAATCCTTCAGACAGCTGCAGCTGATTCAGAACGCTGCTGCTTGAGTCCTCACTAAGACCACAAAGGTCACTCCAGTTCTGAAGTCTTTACATTGGCTTCCTGCATGTCAAAGAATTGATTTCAAAATCCTGCTGTTAGTTTATAAAGCACTAAATGGTTTAGGGACAAAATACATTTCTGATCTTCTGCTTCGTTATGAACCATCCAGACCTCTCAGGTCGTCTGGGGCAGGTCTGCTTTCTGTCCCCAGAGACAAAACTAAACAAGGAGAAGCAGCGTTCAGTTATTATGCTCCGTATATCTGGAACAAACTCCCAGATAACTGCAGGTCTGCTGAAACTGTCAGTTCTTTTAAATTAAGACTGAAGACTTTTCTTTTTACCATTGCTTTTAATTAAATCCATAGATTGGTAACTTTCACTGCACTGTAACGTCCTGTTTTCTTTTTCTTTGTTTTTAGATTCTCAGTGAACACTATTTACACGGTGAGAAATGAGTAGGTAATTGAGTGAGATTGAACAGAGTGAAGGAAGTTGTCTTAAATCTCACACCTGAGTGATTTGCAGGAACCTCTGTCCACCTGTGAACGCGCAAGTGGGTCCAGAGTATAACTGGATCAAAGTGGCCTGCGGACAGACATGTCCTGGTTTCTCTGTGGTGTCCGAGGGTTTTTGGAGTTTCAGTGGACCCAAAGATTGCTATGGACCCGAGTACAGACTAGCTAGAGAGAGTAGATTAAGTGTACTTCTCTGTTTATTCTCTTTTCAGAATAATTGTAACTCAATTATTTGCTCAACCCCTCAGCCTGTTTTTATTTTCCGTTTAACTCTTTTAACCCTGATTGTACACTGCACTGTAACTTTTACTGTCCTGTTTTTTTTGTTTCTTGTTTTTTAATCCTGTTTAATGTGTATTTTTTCAATTTCCCTATGATGCTTTTATGTTTAATGTAAAGCACTTTGAATTGCCTTGTTGTTGAAATGTGCTATACAAATAAACTTGCCTTGCCTTGAATAATGCGTCCATTAAATAGCAGTGAAAGTAACTCAGGAATAACCCAAAAGTAGTGTAATAAAAAAAATAAAAATAATAATAAGAGGCGAACAACAAACGCCAGCGTCTTCTCCCCTCTCATGTCACAGTGAGTCCCACTGTTGTGTAAAGCATTTACAATTCAGAGATTCAGTAATATTGTAATATTTAAGTGATCACTCTAAAATGACAGTAACTAGTAATCTTTAATGTATTATAGTTTGGAACTTGCCCAACACTGATAAAGAGTAAAGAATGAAAGAACAAGTAAGTGGTGTGAGTCATGCTAGTGGTTCTGTGAGGCTGTAGTTAGGCACAGGGATGTGTCGAGCTAAATTCTAATGTCATCACGTCAACATTCTCACAATGATGACACTAACATGCTGAGGTTTAGCAGGTGTAATGTTTGGCACAGCGATGTGCACAGATATTTTAGGGGGCAGAGACTGATTGTATGTGTGTGTTTGTGTAGGGTTTTTTGTCTGTGTGGTACCTTGCAATTGTTGAAGATTAGGATAGCCTTTCTAATAGCTGCTATTTTTCTTAGGTGCAAGCTTCCACTGTGACTTACCCTCAGTGAAAGCATCGCAAATGCACAGGAGTGTAACATCCATTGTTGTGTAAAAAAGGTATCATTAGAAAATGCTCAGAAAACAAGAGTTTTTTTTCTTTTTTATTGACCTTGGGGTTATTAAAGACACATTTCCTTGTCCACTATTGGCCTGTCAGTTGATTGTGCGGGCTTACCCTATTGTGCCACAACTCCTTGTTTTCTAATGATAGTTAAGTCTATTGCAAACAGCGCCAAGCGGTCCTGTTATTATTATCACACCTATCAGCTGTCAGAGCTATTTATGTTTCCATGGAATGGATTGTAGCCATTGTGTAGGGGATTGAATGGGATTTGGTGGTGTGTAGGTGCCTTTTTTTTCTTCTTATAAAGTGTGTATAAACATTTATTGTCAGTGCATTGTGAGAGCTCAGTGTCTGAGTCATGGCGATTTATGCTGCAGCAGGGTTCAAGCTGCTCAGAAGATAGTTGTACCCTTGTATTTTGTGAGTGTGTGTATTCCTTATCACAATGTACAAAGCATCAAATGACGGACAATGACAATATGATTTTGAACAGTTCTTAAAATAAAAATAATAACACATGAAAAAGTGAAACAAACATCTCTAATTATGGCAATTACATAATACAGACCAAGCTGGAAATTAATGAGAGGCAATCATGTTTGGCAATGGGCCTAACAATATCCGTGACAACAAAAAGCCTAATAATCCTAGGCCTCTCAATGATCGTTACTTAATTACATGATATTATATGCTAGGATATGGAATTTCTTGTTGATTTCATTCTCAATTTGTCCAGCCAAATGGAAACAGCAAAGCAGGAAATTAAAATTAAAAGTACTTTTAACTCCAGCCAGCGATATTCTCAGTCTGATAAAAAATTTAACCAGAGCTGCGTTGGTTCTTTTTCTTTCACATCTAATGTCAGCGAATTTTCCAGCTGCTGTGGGCCAGAGTCTCGACGCTGACAGCTGCGCTCTTGCAGGCAGCAGCACCCACAGCTTCTCTACAGTCTCAAATGTGGACACATGAAAAATGGCAAATTTTTCCCTGGCCAGGTAACAAAAATGCTGACAAAATCAGAAAGAGAATGAAACAATATGTATTAGACATGCACCAGTAATGCAACGGTAAAACACGTGATAATTTACCACAATCCCAGCATATGTGTATTCATGTAAATGACACATATATGTGACAAAGTCATATAGCTGAAAGTATTGTAAATATATATAGTATTATAAATATATGTAAAATAATGTACATTTTATATAGATGTAGATTTGGTAATGGGGCCGATTTTTTTTTTTGACACTTTCAACATGTAAAGGCTCTTTCACCATGTCTGCCTGTTAAATATGAAGCTGCAGCTAGCAGCCTTAGTTTAACATGAAGATTTTTTTTGTACAGATTAAACAAATAAGATATGACATGTTCATAAGTGAGATTTCAATGCGCTTGTAGGATTGTTTTAACCTTTGGACAGAGTCAGGCTAGCTTTTTCCCTGCTTTCACTCTTTATTTTAAGCTAAGCTAACCATCTCCTGGTTGTAGCTTCATATTTAAAAGATAGATGAGAATGGTATCAATGTCATTCTTGGCAAGAAAGCAAATAAACCTACTTCCCAAAGTGCCAAACTATTTATTTATTTATTTATTAACATGATTCATAATGTACAACATGTGCAAATTTTCATAATAGTGCTGTTTAAACATTGGAGATTTAGTTTCTTTTGTGCACAATACTATATTTATAATGTTTGAACATTATTTTTCTACCATTGTACAAGAATTCTGCAAAGTTTATTTAAAAGTTTTTTAAAATGTGATACGTTCACATGGTTCCTCATGTGTGATGCAAAGATTTATATTGTGTGATGTTATCAAAAGATGGGATGAGGATAGAGACTCTCAGAACTGAAGTTGTATGTGCTGAAAAATGTGTGTGTGTGTGTGTGTGTGTGTGTGTGTGTGTGTGTGTGTGTGTGTGTGTGTGTGTCTGGGTTGAGGGACCACCCTAGGTTATCAACAATCTATAAAAAATATCTCTCTGTCGCTCCCGGACCTCAGCCTATATGCCAAATTCATTATCCCAAAATAGACCTTTTTAGACTTACATGCAGGTACAAATGCATACAAGAAGTTATTTGCGTGTGTGCCCCCCCGACCCGCCTCTCTATTCACTCACTCGCACACACACACACACACACACACACACACACACACATCTTTACACAACGACATGCTCGCACTCAGTAGCGGGCAAGAGTCCAGCTGTGATGTGCCCTGCAAATTGTCTGTGATTACAGCAGCTTCACAAAATTCAGTCGAGAAAGAGAGCTAGGGGAAGAAAAAAAGGGGAGACAGAAAAGGAAGGCAATCAATAAATTCTGAGCACAGTGTCGAAGAAACTGACTTTCTAATCCATTTCACTTCATCCGTTTGTGGGTTGTGTTTTGATTAGGCAGGCCTGTGCTGCACATGGTTGGAAACAAAGGTATTTGTTGATGGATGAGATTTCTGAGATGCCTTTTCTTGTTTTTGGAATGACAATATTACAGAGAGGAAAGATAGAGGGGAATCTGATCAATAATCATTTAAGAGCCTATCTATTTTCCTCATAAATGAATGGAACCTGAATCTGAACCTTTAGATTGTGAAAGATTTCAATTGTTAAAGCAAATTTGTGTGCGTTATGCTTGTGAATTACACATTAGTAACCATCATTTACAAGCCCAAATCAACAACTGCTTTAATAACTCAACATTTTGGGAAACATTTTCATGGCAAATGTTAAATGTGAAGATTGATTCTACTTTCATATCTGTCTGTTTTTTTATTTTTTTTATTTAAAGGTTCAGTGGATAAGATTTAGTGGCATCAGCGGTGAGGTTGCGAATTGCAACCAGTCTACCACTTCACCCTACCATTTCAAAGTGCGTAGGAAAGATACGGTGGCTGATACAGCATAAAAGGTATCTCTTATGAGACAGCAGAGAGTAGTCATTCAAGTTAGGTATTAAGAAATTATGTACTGGAAAATGAGAATGTGTAACACTGTCACTGTTTCTGCACCACAGTCCATTATAAACCACACATTAGATAAGTTTAAGATAAGTTTATACAAACATTGACAAGGGAAAACACATTCATTCTCTCTGTGATTATGGACCCTCGCCAAAACTGCCCACCAACAATAATATCTGGCCCGCTGCCAGATTACGGTGCTTTGATAGCGGCAAAAAAATATAAATAAATAATGCTTTGATAGCGGTGCTGAAATAGATCTCAGTCATGGCAGCAACAGTTACACACAATACAACTTCCTCTTTAGTGGATTTGCCTGCAAACTAAAAGTGTGAGAAGCTTGTTTGCTGTAATGCTTTACTTGGAGTTGAACTGAGCTTTTCTCAACGACATTCAATGAGTCTGTTGCCTGCTTGATACACCTCTGACAGAGCCGTCAGAAAACGTGATTCCTCTAAATATCCTCTGCCTGGAGATACTGGGGAATTGCAAAAGCGTCCGTAGGTTGATGGATGCGGATCAACACAAAAGTGCAGTACATGCTGTAATGTGAGCCTGAGAAACTGTCATTGTAGAATCCATTTGTTGAAGAGTGGGGTCAAACACACAACCCTTGAGGTGTGAGTCCAGTGGTTTACCAACTGAGCTAACCAAAGACAGTAACAACTATTAAATATTACGTCTTATATTCCAGACCGTTCTCATCTCAGGGTGTCCAATGCCAACACTTTCAGAAAAATTTGCGTCAAATAATTATACGTTGTCACGCTGTCTGAAAGCGTCGGTAATGACGCACTGAGAAGAGAACGTGTTGCATATTCTCACCCACCATCTAATGGATAAAAAAATTGCTCCTATGCAAAACTTATTTGCAGACCCCTGCAGTATATTATTATTACTTCTTCTTCTTCTAGCATACGTAGTCAACATAGTAATGAGTGTCTGCACTGCCTTAAAGAATAACGTAGTGACGAAACGCGTATTTTCAGCTACTGTAAAAACATGATGATGCAACGTGGCGGTTATTTAGGCTCATTCTAAGGTAGTAAAAACATAACCGTTTATTATGTAAGGTCTTTATACACCACTGAAAACATAGTTATGGATCTTATATCGCATTTTTGTCACTAGATCTACAGATATTACACACTGGACCTTTAAAGCCACATGCCAGCAACCAGTTAGCTTAGCTTAGCATAAAGACAGGGAATGGGGAAACAGCTAACTTGGCTCTGTGCAATTGTAGCAAAATCCACCTACTACCACCTCTAAAGCTCATTTTTTTATTATGTTATATCCACTCTAATTAGCACAAAAGCTAATGTGTAAGTGTAAAACGACACATTGCGGTTTTAATGAGGTTATGTGCCAGATGATTTCGCACTACAACCTGCAAGTGGCGGGTCACTTGTCAACAGACATGAAGGCATCAGTAGGCTACTTTTCAGTAGCTTATTTCACATTTCTTTTACTATAAGAAGGCCATCAGGAAAGAAAATATATGCATCTCAATTCACACTTTGTCAGATCTAAATATAGGTGAAAGGATAAAGAATTATGATTTTGATTAATAAGCTTTACTGCATTTAAGGGCTGCAGCTAACGATGATTTTAGTACTCGAAGCTTCTGTAGATTATTTCAATGATTCATTGATGCGTCGTTTAAGAAGTACTTTTGCTTGGCGGCGGCGGCGGTGCCCCCCCCCCCCCCGTAACGGGATCAGCTGTGCACGTTTATCGGTGATAGATATTTATTAGTCCTTTCGGAAATTCATAGTGTGTCATACAGCAAACATCACCCGAGTAAAAGTTATAGGCCTACTAAAGGCTCGTGCAGACTACACGACTTTCAGCGCCGGCCGATGGCCGTGCCGTTCACACAACTTGTCGTCATATGATGGCAGTCTTGAAGTCGTTGTGGCGTTCACACTAGTGACTGATCGGTGACAGGGGGTCACACACTACACGAGCTGACAGCGGCTGTGTCACCCGATGCTGGTCTCCAAACCACCTTTTGTCAAGAAAACACACGGGAAATGTGAAACGAAATGAGTGATCCTGCACAGCTGCTTGTTATTATAAAGATAGCAATTATAAAGAAAAAGAATATGGGTGAAAGAATGGATTAGCACATGCAGGTAGCATGGATTGTCTGAGCTACAGAGAGAGCTGGAGGTGAGTTATAAGGTGCAGCTCTCCGACACCCAGTTAACTCATGACTCTGAGGTCAAAAAGGAGAACAATAAACGCACGCGTGTATATTTTCAGTTGAGGTCTGCGGCTTATTTTGGCTAGCCTTCAACTCAACAATCAATCATGATTTCAGTTAATTGCTAAAATTGCTGTCACTGTTACCTTGTCTCTGGTCTGCTGGCAGAACACCGGCTGCTTTCTGATAAGGTGCCGTCGTGCTGTAGCCGAGGCGTTTTACGGTGGACGGACGGTAACATTACAGAGTTAGCTTGAAATAATCCCATACTTGGGACACTTTTTCTTTGTCCCTCGCTATTTTCTCTCTCTTCCTCCACTTTGCAAACAGCTCCAATATAATCATGTTGTGTTCACAGTGTAAGCGGGATGTGCGACAGTAATAAATGTCCCTGTGAAACACTGTGCTGTAAAGTTACAGATTAAACGAAGCATCGATGCAAAGAATTTGTGTCGATGCATTTTATTAATTGATTTTATCGATTTAATCGATGAATCGTTTAGCCTTACTGCATTTTACAAACACATTTGTGGTACACATGTTCTTTACCTTCCTATAGTAGCAGACAAGAAAGAAGCTAGCAATATGAAGCTACAGCCAGGAGACTGTAAGCTTAGCTTGGAAAAGGGAAAATAGCTAGCCATAATGTATTAATTTGTGATCTTTAGAGTTGCTGGTTTGCAGATTTATTTTTAACCTTTGGACAGTGCCAGGCTAGCTGTTTCCCTACATTTACAGTCTTTGTGCTAAGCTAAGCTAACCAGCTGATGGCTCTCTCTTCATAATTACCTAAGGCTGCTGACATGAGCGCTATCAATCTTGTGATCTAGCTCTCAGTAAGAAAGCTAATTTCCTAATTCCCCAAAATGTTGGGGTTTGGTTATTTTAAACCAGAAAGCCTTCACAGAAATAAATCCCAGCCTGTTCTTTTTTTTCAAGATCTCTGTGGGAAACACTGAGGCTAAACGGGGCAAGGTTGAAGACGATGTGAAATATTGAAATGTGGAAGTTTTTAATCAAAGTCAAATCACATTTACATTTCAATTTACACCTTGCCAAGACGTGTGAAGCACAGCGGACGCCTGAAGGAATCTCCCTCTCACATTCTCTTCCCCCACTCTCCATTTCTGTCTCTTGATCTTGCACTAACTCCACACTTTCAGACGGTTACTAATAAAAGAGCCTTGTTAAAAGCACAAATGGAGGAGAGGAAAATTACTATCAGGTAAGGGGGACTCCGACAGCAAGAAGAGCCTCGCCTCTACATGCTGTCACAACATGAAAGGGGATTTTGCAAATCACAGCCGGGCTTATGTGACACATTGTCATTTATGCTAAGGCAGGAGAAAGGACAGCAAAAAAAATCAAAGGCCATCAATTCACATTTTTCGTTAGGTCTTTATTTTTTCTGCAGTCTGCACATTTTTCTTTTATTCTGCTTTCTTTGTCTCTTTGTCCTTGTCGCTTCGATTCCTTATCTGTCATTTTTAATCTTTCCCCCTCTCTCTCTGTTGTGTGCACGGTCACATGATTTAACTCGTTACTCATGGGGGTACTGTCCACTGCCTCCCCACCTTTTGCTTTCTTTATCTGTTTTCCAAAAGCAGAGATAGACTCATATGTGGTGCTTAAAAGCTCAGACTCTGACAGACCTGTGTTCTTTTTCCTTTTTCTGTGTGTGTGTGTGTGTGTGTGTGTGTGTGTGTGTGTGTGTGTGTGTGTGTGTGTGTGTGTGTGTGTGTGTTCCCTGGAGCCCAGGCCCTTAGGCAGGGCGGGGCCGAGCTGTCTATAACTGGGTATTGATCTAAAAGATATAGACACACACATAAAACGCGAACACTGTGAGCCATGCTTTGCTGAAGGGAGGCCGGCTGACCTGAGAGTTGATCAGACACTGATTCAGCCTCCTTCTGAGATGAACAAGCCTTTGATTTTCTGCGCTGTATGTGTGTGTGTGCAGAGGTGTGTGTCTATTATGATGTCTGCGGGGGTTACAGGAACAAAGAGGAACAACGATGGCTGATCGCGCCGTGTCCAAAAAGTGTGTATGCACCAAAAATGGTAGCCTATAGCAATACTGGACCACTAGCCAATTCGGCAACTGACTACATTGTTGAAAGTGCCATTATTATGCAGTGGTATGGGGCACAGTTTCTCTGAAACTCCCAGGAAACTCAACAAACGTAACCTATTGACCTCAGGTGAAGATGCCAACGATCGTCGTTCAGTCTGGGCCACCGGTAGTCCTAACGACTGTAACGACTGTCGTTACAGCAACCAGGAACACTTACGAACCAGCGGTATCGATGACCCTGGCAAACGACGCCACTGAGGTTAAATAGCTGAGTTTCCCTGCCAGTCAGTCAGAACTGAAGAAGTCCTTTGGATGAGGGACGAAACGTCTTCCAGTATCTTCAACCAAGTCCAGTTGCCCTTGACTTTAACCTTCGTTGGATAACTATGACCTGGATGACTGAGAATCTTCATAGACCGTTTCTCTGAAAGCATTTTCAAATGCAAAAAAAGAAGGGACCAAAAACTACCAAAAAAAGTGCTCCAAACTGAACAAATAATCGTCATGGTTTTAAAAAGTGAGTCATATGAACATTTTCCACTATCTTCTTTGCTAGTGAAAACAGTTGCCTATTTACACGTGCAGCAGTATCGTGTTTCTGGCCACCTAATGAATGTGATATTCACTTTTTTAGCTCCGTCTTTTAGCTCCATTTTTGTTTGATGCAGCTGAAAACTATGCTATGAGAGCAGCGAGAGTGAACCAAGACAGTAAAGTTGTGGCCTGGACAGCTAAATAGTAGGGCTGTCCCGACTAAGGATTTACATAGTCGAATCAGAATCGTGAAGTCCTGCCTATAGTCGACTGATAGTCAAATCCTGTCTGTTTTTGTGAAGCTGCAGTCTCTATTCATTCAACTTACACTGTAAATTTTCAGCTAAACTGAGGCTTTTTGAAGACCCTTTTCTTCTCTCTCGCGGGTCTATTTCAAGTAGCCGGCTATTTAAAAACATTTATTAAAAGTTTTATTCTTTTTACATGTTTATTTACAGCATTAAACGTTGAAATGTATATTGTAATAGGCTGTATATTAACTTACAGGGAGAAAACTGGCAGTCCTATGTAAAATCAGACGTTGAGCACCCCCATATCATATATGTGAGATTGACAGTCAAATCAGGCTCCGCCCATCGAAGCATCGAATCTTCGGCTATTGGGGGTCAGCCCTACTAAATAGTGAGCTGAAACTCGCTGTAAAGCTCCAAAAAGCCAAGGGGAGCGGCAGAATCACATTATACCTAAAAAATATAAATGAACAATTATAGTTTAAAGCATTATAACCTTAAAATTTGGTCAGATTTAGACACAAAGATTACTGGGGGGAAATTCTGTGGGCATGATCGCAAGAAACAAACACTGTCAGCTGGGAACAGTGTGCGAAGCCTTAGAAGCTCCTGTCAGGTTCAAGAAATCAAAGATGCAATAAAAACGTGAGTCAACCCAAGCTGGGTTTGGGCTATAATTATGCAACTTGGTACACATAATGGGATCTTATGCAGACCAGTGAGGATAATTACTATATGTTTCGTTTCCTTGGAAGCACAATATAATTATCACTTGATCTCCACACAATAAGCTTTTACACAACAATATTTCTGTGACCACAAGATATACAGTATTTATAAAAAATGTTTTTTTGAAATATTGATTGTGTGATTTATTATGTTCACGTCTGGACGTGAGGAAACTTTTGGATCCTGATTAAATAATAATTGCATTTTGATTTCAAGAATAAAAAGCCAAATCGTGAAAATGTTCCATCATTATACCTGTAGGATGTCTTCTATATCAGCCATTATGTGGATTTCACCATTTGCTAAATGTATCTGCTCTGGTTGCTCTGTGTCTTCCTTCATTTCTTCCGCTCCTTTGGCCTGTCTTGACCTTGGACCACACTCCTTACCACACACTTTCCACTCTGCTTGCGAAACCATCATAAACAATCCTCAAATGCTAATTATACGCTGACAACAGTGCGCTATAAATCAGCAACTGGCTAATGAATTCCCACAGTTTCTGTGTGTCTGTGTGTGTGTGTGTGTGTGTGTGTGTGTGTGTGTGTGTGTGTGTGTGTGTGTGTGTTAAAGAGACAGTGGTGTAATAGAAAAGGAGAAAGCATCCTTGTTTTTACTCAAGTCTCCAAGACTCCTTCTGTATTTCCATTTATTGTGCTCACTCCCACATGGAGAATGGCAGGGAATGAATGAGTGATAGTGATGTGCGGATCGATCCTAAAGTATCGATATTTCTGAACCAACGTTTCCTGCTCTAGGATTGATACTCATAAACTCAAACAACAACAAACTCAGTCATTTGGAGTGTGTTTTATCATAAGTATCTTACTGTCACCAGGATGGTCTAATTATACTCGGTTGATAGGAACTAGTTTTCCTTCCGCCTGTCAAAGTCAAGCTTGCGTTACGGCTCTGTGACGGAGCTTCTTTGAAGTGAGCCGCAGCAGCCTTTTACATTTCCCCGCGACTGAATACTGACTCTGGCTGACTGTAAAAACAGCCAGGTCTGGCTGTATTTTAGCTGTGAAGGTAATAATGTTGCTCTGTGTGATGTGTGTGCAAAGACAGTGAAATACTTTGGCAACACTGCAAACTTCGCTAAACATCTGAGATTAAGTCTGTCACAATAATAGGATGATGTTATGAAGTGTCAGTTCTGAGCAGAATATTTTCATTATAATTAAAGAATATAACAGTAGTTTGACGTCTTGTCATTATGCAGCTATTATTTTGAATTGGTAAGGCCACAGCCTACTCCTTATTTCTCTCATAAATACAGAAACGGGAGAGGGAAGTCACATTAAACTAGAAATAAAATATGTAAAAAGTATTGGTATTAGTATCTGTATCGGCAATACCAGCCTGGGTATTACTTGGTATTGGATCATATAGGAATTAAGTGGTATCGCACATCACTAATGAGTGAGAATGTTATTAACGAGTACAAAGGGGGATGTTTTGTTTTCTGCATGAAAATACGCCCTCCACAACATACCTCCTACATCGCGATGCAGAGTTGCAGTGAAAAGATAGAAAAGAATGTTGTGTTTAATTCTGAAGCACAGTGAGTGGGTAATAGGAGAGCGACTGATTTAAAAGCCGTCACTTCCTTTGTGACTTCGGGCATGTGAACATGCACAGGTGTAACAGGGACACTGGGCTGCTTGTCATCATAGAAAAAGATCATCATATTGTGATGTTTATTACAGCTTCAGAAATATCAGCTGCCTTCCCTTCGACACACAGCTCCGCTGCTCCCCAGAGCTAATGTCTCGTGACTGTGGATAGACTATTATTTGAGACTTGTAACCAATCACAGTGCTGTGGGCGGGACATTGAGCAAGGCTGGTGTTTGTGTTGGAGTGGTGATTACCTACAGACAGAGAGGCAGCTACATCAGAGCCAAAGTAGCACAGTTTAAAATAAATGTAACCCTAACAATACTGGGGATTAATCCGAACCGTGAGTTTTGTGATCCGTTGCATCACTAGAGAAGTAGCACTGATAACTCTGAGAGGGGGATAAATTTTGACCCACCTGGGATAAAAAATATTGAGCAGAGGCAGGGAGGAGCATGGGAAGAGGGAGATATATTCCAGGAAAAAGAGATCATTACACAATGAATTCATTTTATTTGAATTGCTACACAAGAAAATATTTAAGATTCAAAGTTTAACAGAATACAGTTCAGTAAACATTTACTTAAACCGCAACAACTCCTGATTTACTGGCTGTACAAAATATTAGAAGTTCCAGCTTACTGGACTACTACTACTTAAAATCGATAATTCATTTCCATTTTACAAAGCTGACCATGAAGGAGGAAATGTGGATTGTGTCTACAGCCATGCTTGTGGTTTTGTGATGCTGCACTTTGGGACAGCGGTGCTTTGAGTTAAATGCTAATGTCAGGATGCTAGCCACATCCACAGTGCTAACATGCTCACAATGACAATGCCAACATGCTGATGCGACAGTAAGCAGGTGTAATCTGTACCCAGATTGTTACTTTTGTGTTGCCAAAGTGCTGGATGGTAGTTGTGCTTTCGGATGCACTAATTGAGGAGGAGACAAGCCTGGGCTGTGTTAGATGAGAGATTCCCCAGAAGGTAAAAGTAAACATTACCACAGTCGAGCGGCAGGAGGGACCTGGTGGTTTTTAACGGCCGAAATGCAGCAGCGGATGCTGTAATGTTATATGAATTGGATATGCCCAACACTTGCAGTTTGTGTTCATATCTTTCTTTTGCAGTATGCAGTAAGTGTGCAAAAAAAAATTTTTCTGTATAACATAAAAAAGAATGACAAATGTCCATTATAAGAGCCTAAAGTCTTAAAATAGCTTACCCTGTATAACCAACAGTCAAATAACCAACAGACATTCAATTAACGTTGATAAAAACTTAATAAAGCATTTTCACTTAACTGATATAGTAAAAGAAACAACAAGCAAATATTTGGTTTTTACTGCACAGGGATAGTTTTTGAGAAATTCCAATATTTTGGGACATACGCTTACACACTCTCCTTTGATAGAAGAGCAAGACGAAAAACTCGAAACCACTGTCATGTCTTTGTTAGTACAGAGCTGGAGCCTGGGGTACGGTGAAAGGTGCGCTCGGTAGGTGTGCTAAGCACTGAAATAATTGTCCCCCGCTGTTGATGAAAACGCCTATGATGCCTCACATGCCCTTAAGGGTGCCGGTTTGGGGGTTTGAATACGTGGCCACACTAGCTTGAGCTAGCCTTGAGGTGGACATGAATGTTTGAACCAAATTTCATGGCAGTCCCTTAAATATTTGTTGAGAAATCTAAAAATGTCAGCTAGTGGTGTGGGAGGATCAGTCAGGAGATCACCAAAGTTATTAGGAATCATCCTCTGGGGACAATGAATGTTTGTACTAAATTTCATGGCAATCCATCAAAAACTGACAGACTGACCGACCGACATTGTCATCCCTGGAGTCATGCAGCTAGCAAAGCTAAAAATATATGCAATAATTAATAATTTGAACATTTAGCTCCAACTAGAACACAGTTTTGATATAATCTGCTGAATGTTTCTGGCCACATTGGATCCAATATGGTGACATTCCATCTCAGATATTCATTATGCTTTCCAGTGACAAACAGTTAGGGCAGATGTACACTACAGCGTGTGAAGGGGTAGATGGGTATTGTGTGTCGATGCTAATGGAAGGGAGACCATAAAAATAGAGCAGTTAAAGTGCAAAGGCTGTCACATACAATCATTTATTCAAATTATAGTACACACACCGGGGTATGGGAGCTTGCAGGACAGAGCTAACATGCGACTAGTCTCTCACGCTGTGTGCCTTTACAAAGCTACGTTGTGTTGAAGCTACTAAGCTATATTTATTTGCTTTCCTCAGACAGTATGCAGGAGCTTGAGTACAGTATTTATCAAATACACACAGGGGCTCTGCTGTGAGCGCTGTGCATTGCCGCATTTTGAAAAACAACAGATTTTGACAAAGGGCAGTCGTTATTTTCAATTCTCTGGATTGTCTACAACAGTTGCTTCCAGGTCGCACATACCTGTCTTCTGTGAATAAGCTACAATCCAGTGACATTTCTGCAAATGTCATTGATTGGAAGCAGTGTTGTATTGTCTGGGGACCACCAATATTTTCGAGATGCTACCTTTGGAAACATCACGTCATGTAGACCTTCAAATCTGAGAAAAACATTTTTTATTAATGCAGCTATTTAAACATTGCTGCCCAAGTACTGCAGCTGTTCTGCTGGCTTTGTCTTTATCTCCCTCTCTGCTCTAACTGCTCTTCCTCTTCTTAATTCCCCATCTTTTTTGCTCTCTGACCAACAACCTTGCATCTCTCTCTCTCTCTGTCTCTCTGTCTCTTCCTCTCTCTCCAGCTCTTGACATGAGTGAAGAGGCCCGCTGAGATAAAACACAATGTCAGAGCATGCCTCAGCTCTCTCCGCTGAGTGGGAAAATTGACTGGGATTGTCTGTGGCAGTCCCCACTCGCAGCAGTCTGTGGCCCGTGATGCTTAAAGTGCTGTGCTAATTAGTTTTCTCTCTGTCCCTCCCTCCCTCCATCCCAACACACACACACACACACACACACACACACACACACACACACACACACACTCTCTCTCTCTCTCTCGCAGTCACATACACACAAGAAAATACACTCCCTCTTTCCTTTGTGCTGCCTAGCTTCCTTTGCCATAGCCTATCTATTATGTAACAGTGTGTGGAAAGTGCGGATGCACCTTCTCAGGGGTTTTCTGTGTGTGGCTTTGCATGTCACACAAACAATGTCTGTTTCTATATTTGCCTAAGCAGCACATGAAGGCATCAGTGGGGGCAGAGGCAAGCATGGCAGAATGACACAATGAGATACCATATAACAGGGCACAGTACTTGTTGGAAGGGGACTTGACAGCTATCATTCAGAAGACGATACAGCTTCATAATACAAAATATTCACACGTGCCACCAATGATATAACATTTAAACATATTTTGAATGTGTACTGTGTATAGTTTTCTTTAAAGCTGCATTCATTTCAGCCATTTGGGGGCAGCGCAACAAGCTGTAAACACAACACAGCAGATGAAAGAAACCACTCACTATCTTGTTCTTTAGCTGCTAAAATGCTCCACTATGTTCACCAGCTAGTCGTTGACTTTGTCAGTTTGCAGTTTGGTGCTTTGCAGGTAGCGTACAGTGAGTTTATCAGAGATTTTTTGCTGAAAACAGCTGCCTACTGCCTCTGGAAACAACACAGATGAAAGCGTGGAGACTGAACCAGAAGAGCTAAGTTGCGGGCTATAAAACTAAAACAGGTATGCTACAACACTCAGTCCGTCCTCAGCAGAAAAATTACTGCATAGGTCGATTGTGGAGCAGCTTATTACGACTCATATTTATGTTAATTGTAAGGCAGCGACCTCTGGCTGTATGATTGGACGACAGGAGAAAGTCAGGTGACGTAGTATAAAGAGCTACAAAATCTACATAAGGATGTGGATCGGGTATATGGGATGGACGGGGTAGATAGATGGGTAAAATAAATTCAGGACTTTAATCCAGGAGACTGTGTCAAATGTGAAAAGTAAATACTGAGTTATTTAAATTTTGTTAAATAACGTTACGTAGGTGACTTAAGCCACGTGATGTCAAGTAACATACTTAGTTGAACCCAAACCCTAATCTTCCCCTAAATCTAACCACGTTGTTTTGTTGCCTAAACCTAACCAAACTGCGACAGTTTCACAATGTTAACCGCATGTTTAATATCACGAGATTTACATCGCGTGTGTAGCCTGTTGCTGGACTGGTACTTATACGGTCATATATGTGGCTTTGGGGAACGAACGGTCATATACTGTATGTGGTTTTGGGACAATTTAGAATCTACCTATTTTGTCGTTTAGGTATGAGGACATGTGGAAAACACTGCATGGTGCTGAGGGGAACTGCAGAGTGGTGTGATCTGTGGGTTTGTCACTACAAATTATCCCTTTGACATTACACATATGTGTACTAGTAAAGCTTTAAAATGTTTACTCAGATGACTGTAGTGACACCACCAGCAACGAGCACCTCAGCCCAAAAACAGAAGTTTGTTATAGTGAAATTCAATGTTTAAAATCAAAGCTAACAAACACACTGCACTAGGCTTAGTACCAGATCACTGTTAAATAAATAGCACTGTGATTGTGTTTGCATTGTGAGCTATTAGATGTTAGCAGCATTGTTAGTGACACAACATAAACCCTCACCAAAATTATGAGCATTTAAGAAAACTGAAAAGTGGGGTAATATAGGTTGATATTTTATACAGTATTATAAGCTACTATCAGCATAATACCTTCTATATTACATGAAAATTCTTTAAAGTTAAAATTTATAATTATCATATTACAATGCTGTAATCTCGATGTTCCCAACATTCCCTTTATTTTCAAGGTAATACTTTAGAAATGATGTGTTTAATGCAGTGACCTCATTATTATCAGGTTATTACCCCATGTAATAATTTCTTAATACAAATATTGCACTGATATAACAAATTTCTTGTTAGAGGATTACTACCAAAATATTACTATAGTATTAATAAATAATTGGCTTGTTGCTATCTTTAAATGTGTTTCCTTATTATTACCCTTTGTTTTTGGCCGATGTTACATAAATTTTCTAGTCTATTGGTAAGTCTATTACCCAGATATACCCACTGCCTACACCAAGCTATTACATTTACTTGTTTTTTTTATCCAAAGGCACTTACATTTGAGGAACAAGATACAAGCATCAATACAGCAATAGATACTAGTAAGATCAGCAAGTACTAGTAAAAGCTAATAGCACATATGGCATCTCTCACATGGCTTAAAGCTTAAATTTATTGAACTTATATGATGTTAAGAATGAAAGATCCCAGCAGTCGTCCCTGTTGTTTGTCCTTCATAGCATCCGCTCTAGGGAGTTGCTCACCTACATGAAATGGATTAATAATGAAAATCGATAACATTAGTTCCTCACTCACTACAGCATATCTTCCTCATCAAACACAGGTTTTCTGTATCCTCTACATGTGCTACTCTTTTGGGCTTTGATATGAAACACCAGGTAGCTCTCTTGTCAGTGTGTTGGCATTTATGAGGTGCTTAGATTCTCTCAGGGAAACGGTGACAACATGAATGTTATCAGGGTAGAAGTGTTATTCTCACTGTGGGGCTTCAATTCACCGATCACAAGAGTCGAACAAGTCACAAGAGGGAAAGCAGAGAGGACCAAATAAGCATGGGAGGCATAATCACACTATTTGCAAACTTATAGACACAAGCAACTCATGAGTATTAGATCATAACAACATACCATGCAGAATATAGTATGCTTGAGTAATTAATAGGACAAAAATAGACAATATCATAACATTGCCTTAGTAAAAGTAGATTCAGTATGTATGTCACTTGGTGGTCTCAATGTAAGAATCACACTTGAAAGCTCATTATGAGGCTATAACGTACTTAAAGGTCAATACCTCATGAACTCAAATGTTGCACACTACTCCTGCTCCATAGTGCTAATATTAACATAACTCTTGTGATAACAGAGTGACACATTTAAATCCTTAAAAATAATTAAACCTAACACAGTCAGGTGTCACCTTGGTTGTACTGTGAAAAGAGGTTCAATTACAAATTTGTGCAGCTGTCAAAAGTTCTGAAAAGCTTACACTTTGTGGTGTATGTTTACTCAAGCTAAAGCTAAAAGCCCTAGACTCAGTCATTAAATGTGTTGAATTCAGACAGATTCATATTCATGTAAATAAAATGCTACTCAGAAGAAATAACTTTACATGTTTGTGGTCCTTTACTTGAGTTGAAACCTATACATAAAGAACACTATTGACATTTTTAAAAGTCCAGTGTGTAATATTTCTGCACTGAACAAAATTATAAACGCTGTCTCTGCTGTGTTCTGTCTTTACTTTATTTCACGTCAGTTAGACAGCCTGAATTTAACCTTCAAATGCACAATGCAACTCTAAAACTGTCTGCTTCTTTCTGAGATCGCTTTTTCCAAAAATTAGACAATATTTCTCCAGGGTGTGCAGTAATAGACTCTGGCTGCGCCGTGATAAAAGTCTGACAGGTTCGACAGTTTCTCTGACTTAGCAACAGTAACTAAGGGAGGCGAGGCTTAGCGAATCTGCGGCATTGTGCTGTGTGATGGAACTGCACATTTTCGAGTGGCCTTTTACTGTGGCCAGCACCTGCGCAATACCCATGTTGTCTGATCAGCATCTTGATATGCCACACCTGTGAGGTGGATGGATTATCTTGGCAAAGGAGAAGTGCTCACTAACACAGATTTTGAAAGATTTGTGAACAATATTTGAGAGAAATAGGCCTTTTGTGTACATAGAGAAAGACTTAGATCTTTGAGTTCAGCTCATGAACTTATACTTTATGTGAGTATGATATAATCCAATTAATCTTATTTCCATACTGTATAGACACCATATTTTGAAAACCTGAAGTTGTCACATGTGTATCCTCCTCGCGCTAAATTCATCAAGTCTGACCAAATTTGATAATCTATGTTGTCTGTGGTTCTCGTATCGCGTATCGCATTTAATTTCTTTTGTTATGATATCTGCTCCTGGTAATTAAAGAGTATTTCACTTTTTATGACAACTCAAAGAACTTGATTGAGTATAGGTAAAGGGGTCTTGGTAATATATTTAAAAGTTCAGCAGTGACCTGCTGTGTTACACCACTCAATTTTACATAACTTTGTTCTGCCTTACTGTTAACTGTTAGCCTTAAAACAAATGCATTCAACTCATTGTCCTGTAAGTGACAAAGCTTGGGCTTGCATGCTAACAGTCAGTTAGCTAGTAGTTAGCAAGATCGTTAGCTTGGAGACTCTTTAGCCTATTGAATGAAATGATGAACAATCCAGAGAATGAAGGGAGTAAGCGACCCAGAAAGAAGTGACCGACCTGTGGTATGTTCCCCGCTGACTAGCATGTTAGCAGTTAACTTTCCAGCTATAGTTTACCAACTAGCTCTGTGAGTAGCCTAAAGTATCCTGTATGTGCTTTATCATTGTAGCCTACTTTAGGATATAATAACGCAACTTTGTGTTGTGGGAGAACGCAGGTGGGTGTGGCACAGATAATTATCACTTTATTGTGTTAATCATGAATTAAGCTTCACCTGTACATTGCAAGTACATGCAAGTATGTTTCAAACTGAGTTGTTACATACCCTCTCCTGAAAGCAACACCAAAGAAACCAGTTTGAGAGGGAAAGAAATGATTTAATTCAATTAATAATTAGAAAACACAGCCAGCAATGAGGTAACGGAATTGGCAATACTGCAATAATTAACCTCAGTGCACATGCTCCTCTCGCCCCTGAAAGCATTTCCCTCCTGTAATCACACCCAAACCTCCAAAGAGCAAGCGGACACATTTCTCTCTTTTGCTGCACACACACTTGCCGCTACGTCAAATCACTCGGCGTGAACAGTGCAGATTGCTGCAAGAGCTAATGAATTGTGCTGTCAGGGATGTAACAGATTTATTTACATCTAGAAATGGATAGCCTATCTCTTCCAGGCAATCCTGGAGAGCTGAGCTGGTGGAGCTTTACGCTACAGGGCTGCTAATGGATCAGGCACAAAACAATGAGGAAAAAAATACAACAAACACAGAGAAATATCCAAGAAACAGCATGGGGCTGGACAGCGTGCTGTTACGCCGCAACACTTGAGATTGGAGAGAAAATAAAATAGCCAGTGGGTGGTAGAAGTAAGTTGGAGGGTATTAGTTGAAAATCCACTTTTAAGAGGTTTTGCGCTGTGGGCACACACATTCATGCACACAGAGTCTTGGAGGCAGGTAGACAGAACACACATCTCCCATATCTGCCCTATTTGATGACATTGAAGGAGGAAAGATAGCACAAAAACACACACTACTTGTCTGAGCTGGTTCTGAGAGGGGGCAATGGTGAAAGTCTTGATGTAAAAGCACAATATAGAATAGTTAAAGAAGAAACCCCTGGACTTCAAGAGTGAAAATGAGGGTAGTAAGGGACGAAAGGAGGGGGAGACTGTATGCGGCTGGTATCATCATCAGCCGCCCATGCTCAGACCTGTCACAAGGGTTTATGTCATGCAAACAAATGCGCGCAAACACACACTTGCGCCAGCCAGGCAAAAAAAATAAAAAAGAGAGAGAAATCTGGTATGAGAGTATGAGAGAGAACAGGTAGATTCCACCAGTCGTGGGAGAGATAATCTGTTTTTCATCTCTCTCTCTGGAAATCTGAGTCCATGTGTTGATCGGGTTCTACATCCCCATCTCTCTCTCTCTCTCCCTGTCTTGTCTTTCTCTCGTGGAGTTCAAGTGTTTGTTTCTGTGCCATGCCATGTGTGTGTGTGTGAAAATGAAAGGGAGAAACAGACACAGCTGTGTGTGTGTGATGCTGCAGTATATTTTAGGTTACTTGAAGAAAAATGGAGTCCTACTGCACCAGTCCCTGCTCAGCTCTTTACTGAAACAGACAGTGTACACTCGCCTTTTTTTTAAATCTGAGGATGGTGCAGCTCACTGCTAATCAGGGTGCAATGTAGCATGGTGTAAAATTAAACCCTCACAACACAGTGAGAACAGTGTTGGAGAGGGCAGGAAAGGACGAGCCTGCGGCGCTGTGTGAGTGTGTGTTCTTGGATGTTATCAGTCATGTCGGCTGCCGGACACAGATGAGGTCATTAGGCCCTTTAGCAAGGCAGATTTCTTCCCTCCTGTCTGCTCCCGTTAATAAATCTCCTCAGATGCTTGCATGCTGTGGTCAGTTGTATGTGTGTGTGAGCAAGATGTGTTTGGTGCATGTTTATGTACTGATGTAGGCCTGTATGCGCATGCCTACAGTTTGTGTCTGGGGAATCCCTCTCTGTGTGTGTGTGTGTGTGTGTGTGTGTGTGTGTGTGTGTGTGTGTGTGTGTGGCAAGGACTTTGTCTGGTTGCATTTCGGTGAAGCGGCCTGGGGATTCAGTGCAGCCAATTCTGTCTCGCTATGGCGATTTGTGTGTGTGTGCGTGTAAATACCAGCATGGAGTCTTTCATTGTTTACAAATGACATAAAACACTCAGTAATGCGTGCGAACAAATTAGCATAGGTTATTTATTGCTAGCCGTGGTGTTTGCATTCATATTTCATTGTATTTGCAAAAACATTTTTTGAATTTGTTTGAAACCCTGAATGTCACTGTTCTGTCTTACTGTGTGCTAATACATTCATTATATAAACTACTGAGAGCAAGAAATATCCAAACACTAGGTTAATAATCACACATTTTAATTTAAAAAAAGGCCCCACACATGTTTTTACTTACTTACTCACTTTACTTACTTTTAATTTGGCTGATATGGACTCTGCTCAGGCTAAACTTTGGCATAGTAGCTATGCTAGGAAGGAGAGGTCTGTACTAATAGGTGGCCGGGGTTTCCTCTCCATTTCTACTCAGCACAAAAAATCATAACAATAAGACAGTTTTAAGCCCGATTTGCCAGTCTTCAAGCTCGCCCACTGTCGGGCTGTGATCAGGGGAATATCAGTGATAAATCGGCTCTTGCCAATCGTTATGTGTGAACTACTCAATGGCGCATCAAAATGGGACAGATATCTAGCATGCTAAAAATCTGGGGGAGTCGGCCGACTTGACATCCATGTCTAACCACTGAGAGCAGGCAGCTACATTTTCACTAGAAAACACTTTTTACTCACCTCCAGCTCTCTCTGTAGCACCGACAACCCCGTCTACCCTGCGTGCTAAACCATTCTTTCACCCTTATTCTTCTTCTTTATGATTTCTATCTTTCTAATATATAACTAAAATATATAACTGGTGACTTGTGTGTAGTTTCGTGTCATTTTCCGTTTCACTCTCATATGTGTTTTCTTGACAAAACTTGGTTTTGGAGTCAGCCAGTCGTGTGACACAGCCGTTGTTAGCTCCTGTAGTGTGTGACCTCCTGTCACCGATCAGTCGTGTAGTGTGACGCCATGACAACTTCAAGACTCTCATTACAAGACAGCAAGTTGTGTAGTCTGAACAGCACGGCGATCTGCAGACACTGAAAACTGTCTAGTCTGCACGAGCATTTAGCTTATCATAAAGTCTGGAAACGTGGACTGAAGACAGCTAGCCGGGCTCTGACCAAAGGTAAAAATGTGCCTACAGCACTTCGAACCTCACTAATTTACATGTTATTTAATCAGTTGTTTACAAAGTGTATGATTTTCATAAATTGTTTTGGAGTGTTTTTTTTTTTATACCCTGGCGTCCCTGCTGGTTGACTGGCAATGTCCCAGTGAACGTAAGAATTCACTGCTCACGGCAAATAAGTGTATTTCCCGGTCAAAGTGTCAAACTTTAAAGCCTTGCCGCTCTGAAACCAGCAGCATGCCGCCATGTCAAGATAGAGCGCAGCCAATAATGATTTAACAGTGTGAGTTGTCCCGACCTAACAGGCGAAAGAAAACTGGGGAGACGTCAATCAAGCACACTTTGTTCATAAAGTGAAAACACCTGTGCACTGTCACGGATTTTGTGTGGTGAAGCAGGTAGTAGGTTGGAGGACCCAAATGCAGGACCACGGATAGTGCAGGTATAGTTCAAGGGGTTTTAATAAACAAACAAAGGCGAGCACACTTACAAACAGAGTGGCTGATTGACTGACAAAAACAAAGGCTGTCCAACAGAAATCCAAAAGGGTGAAAACCAGAATCCAAAAATGAGCAGGGTAACAGGGAGACACGGCGAGTAAGGTTGAAGACACGAGAACAAACTGCAACACTGGGTGACAATAAACAATGACCCGACCAAGACAAGACAGAAACCCCAGGTATATATACACACACAGGGACTAACGAGCAGGGCGAGAGCAACACAGGTGAAAGACATGAGGCTAACGAGGCACAGGCAGGGAGAGAGAGAGCAGGGGAAAACAGAGACAGACATGCAGAGGGATCAGTGGGGTAACAGACATGACAAGGGTTACCGAACACTAGACGACAGACAAGACAGACCCCCAAAACCCAACAGACCAAAATAACGCTAACTAAACACAAAAGTGCAAAACACAGCATGGCAGACAGGCAGAGTGTGACAGTACCGTCAAATGGACGGCCCCTGACGTCCTAAAACGAAACATCACAAAAAAAACAAACAGGTCAAGCTGGCCCAGGGTGGGTGGAGGGAGGCCAGGCGGAGGGCCAGAAAAACAAAACAAAAAGTCTCAAAGGGCCAAATACCAGCAGGGCAAGGCAGTTCAGGAGGCTGAACAAAAGTTCAGGGGGCAGACCCGGAGGTCAAAACAGTTCAGGTGGGCGTCCTGCGGGACGACCCATGAGGCCAGGCAGACCAGGGGGGAAACAGAGTTCGGGAGGCCGTCCCGGAGGACGACCCAACAGGCCGGGCAGAACAGGGAGGCAACAATGTTCAGGAGGCCGCCCCGAGGGACGACCCAACAGGCCGGGCAGATCAAGGGGGCAACAAAGTTCAAGGGGTTGGCAGGACAGCCAACAGTGAGGCAGCAAACCCACTGGGGGCCGAGCAGGAGGCCGACGGCAAGACAGCTGGGCTGGGGACCATGAACCGGACACGAGGAGCTGGAGTCGGTCTGACCACCGACTGGACAGCTGGGCTGGGGACCATGGACCGGACACGAGGTGCCGGTCGGGCCACCGACGAGGGAACAGGAATCGATCGGACCACCGGCGAAGCAGATGCCGGTCGGACCACCGACAGGACACGAGGAGCAGGAATCGGCTGGGCCACCAACGGAGCTGGTGTTGGTCGGACCACTGATGAGGGAACAGGAGTCGATCGGACCACCGGCGAAGCAGTTGCCGGTCGGCCACCGACGAGGGAACAGCAGTCAGTCGGGCCACCGACGAGGAAACAGCAGTCGATCGGACCACCGACGAGGGAACAGCAGTCGATCGGACCATCGACAAGGGAACAGCAGTCAATCGGACCACCAACGAGACAGCTGGGCTGAGGACCGGCACAGGATAGCCGGACAGGCAGAGTGTGACAGTGCACGTGTACCAAGAGTGTGCAGAGCCTTTAAAGAGAAGGTATAACGGAAACTTGAGTTAGATTTACTGTTAGAGATGTTTCCCTATTTCACCAATATTTTCATGTGATAAAACTGTGCAGAGACATTCTGATAAAAGACAAAAATGAACAACAACGTGGGATCAGCAGGATCAACATTATTATTATTTTGTTAAATAATGCTGCAAACAACTGTTCATCAAAGCTGGATGTGCAGCACTGGAAACCAAATACAGTTTGGTCAAACTGAGCAACATTTGGTGGCAACATTGTAACCACCAACACCACTAAAAAAACTTTCCTTGCCTTTCCTTACCAGCTGGCATGACAAAATAATCCTAACGGTCAACTCTGTACTTTACGCCAATTAAATTCGTAACACCATTAATATTGAAAGGGAATGCCCTTATTGGCTGAGCAAGCGCATCTAAATGTTAGTGTGCAGAGATAGGTGGCGGACCAATTGTGTTTGGAAATCCAATTGCTGTTCAATTGTGTAAAAAGTTTACTCATGTTTGCTGGTATTTTGCAGGACTAACGTGCAGCAGAGGTTGGGAGGAATTAAAGACGAAATACTTCCCCAATAAGGATTCAGTGCTGTATCTACCAAAGCTGTCAGGCCAAATGAATGAACTCCAGTGACTAGGCAGCAACATGGGGAGGAAAGGGGAGAGGGGTGGGGGAAAGGGGGTGCTGCTGATAAGAGGAGTGAGACTGAAAGAATGAGACGAAGACAAAGAGTGCGTTTATAAAGCACAAGTGACAGCAAACACTCAGAGTAAAATGCTGCCTCAAAATGCAGTGCTCTTTCACTCATTGTTAATGTGTCACATCGCTTTTATTGTATCCACTCTCACGTTTTTGGCTTTCAACTCTCACACCTTTCACAGTCTCCTCCCTTCCCTTGGCTCATTGCTTCCATCGGTGTGTCACTATTCTCTCAATTGCTCTCTACAACTTGTTTAGAAGAGTAGAGGCATGAGTTTTATTGCATTCTCTCAATTTTTCTCGTTTTTCGAATAGCTCAATTTCTGTAAAAAAGACAGACATCAAAGAGTTGATAATAACTGCGGTTGTGAAAGAGAGGGAGAAGAGAGGGAAACTAGAGTAGGAAAGGGATTAGTGCAAGTTGACAGCAAAGAAGAAAGGGCAGGGTTTTATGTTGTGTGTGTGTGTGTGTGTGTGTGTGTGCCCTGCAACTGTAGATAACTGCACTGCTAGTAAAAAGTCATTTTATAAATTTAAATACCATTTTTCTTTGGGTATTTATATTGACTGTCTAATGTCTTATTTACGCTAGTTTCAAGATTCACTTATTCATAAATTGACTATTTCATTTGCTGCATCGTAAGAGAAGGAATTCTCTTGCTCCTGTAGGAGAGCGTTTCACATATTATAGCAGGAACATGTTTTAAAACTGAAATGTGAGAAGGAACCCAAAAAAAAAAAACTTCTCAAGATTAAAATTTTATTGCAGCTGCCATTTAGACAGCCGGTCCCCTGACAGAGGAAGAAACACGCTAACTCCAAATGAGACTGTAATCCTTTGACGCACAGAGCAGGAGAGCAAGAAATGCATTAATGCTCGGAGAGGAAGAAGTGGCGACAAAATCTAGCTGGTTGCACGGTGGCTCATTAACCGTGTGCACTTTGTGTCTGTGTGTTTGTGCGTCGGTGAGACTTCGCCCCGGATCACACGTTTTAATTGGATTTAAAGTAATGTATGAAACAGCATGTGCTCATGTTTAAAACAAAAACATTTGCACACATTGAGATGCACGCGCAGATGATATGTTTTTCTGGTGTGCTGGCTGCTCATGTACACAAATAAAGCTTCTGAAATGCTGTGTGTCACTCTGTCTATCTAATGAGGTGTAGGCCAATATATGTATGTGTGTGTGTGTACGTTGAGGCTGAACCTGGCGGGGGATGCAGAGAGGAGATGTCGCTGTGAAAAGTTACCTTGTTAAAACAAGGAGAATCAGACTGGTCATTCTGGAAATTCATCTTACTTCCACTTGGACATGCTGCTCTCCTACTTAGACCTGTTTTACATGCAAAGTGCTGCTCAAACTCGCTCACAGTTTGGCATTAATCTGCGTTGGGGTTGTCAGTTGTTTACCGGCAGACGCTGACAGTGGTGCAAGTTCAGCACCAAGGCCAGCGACAGCTAGAGTGAGGGCGGGAGTCCATTTAGTTATGTTGTTTTGTGCCTCAACAAATATTCCTTTATGCATTAGATGTGATATGTTACAGATTCTAAAACCAAATGGATGATAGTGACAGAGGAAGTTAACTTGCCAGTGAGAATAAATGCTGACCCCCATGATTCACTGACACTGATTGTGTTTTCACACAAAACAGGTTCACTGTGTCTCTTTAGTTTTTGTTCAAACTGCAAACATGATAATGTCTATCACACAAGGCAAGGAGAGTTTATTTGTAGAGCACATTTTAACAAGGCAATTCAAAGTTGTTTTCATAAAACATAAAAGCAACATAGGGAACAATAAAAAGACATTTAAATACAATTTTAAAGGAATAGTTAAGTAGAAAATAAAATCAGGATAAAACAGAAGAGTAAATATTACTGCTATGTAAGATATCAAAATATTTAAATTTTATTTAATAAAAGGGCTGCAGTTAAAAGAAAAGTCTTCAGTCTTGATTTAAAAGAACTACGACCTTCAGCAGACTTGCAGTTCACTGTGAGTTTGTTCCAGAGAAATGGTGCATAAAAACTGAACGCTGCTCCGCCATGTTTAGTTTTGATTCTAGGGACAGAAAGCAGACCTGTCCCAGACATCCTGAGAGGTCTGGATGCTTCATAAAGTAGCAGAAGACCAGAAATGTATTTTGGCCCTAAACCATTCAGTGTTTTATAAACCAATTGTCTGATCGATTTTTTTAGGGAGCGCTGTAAAGACACCATTACACACAAGGTATTGAATTAATCAATGAACATCAAAAACAAACACTAGTGAAACACTGAAGTGGTTCTTTTACTAATTAATAAGGCATCTGGTGGTCTGGTTAATTAGCACAAGTCAGAAACCATAAAGCTGCACTAGTCATTTTTGATGAACAATGGGTCAAATCACTCTGTGTAAAGTGAAAGGTGTTACTTGTCACTACAAACATACAGAGAGCTCAACTCAACTCTTCAGTTCCACCGAGGTTGACAGAGCATTTTCAAGCATTGGACCAAATGTGTAACTCCAAATGAATGCTGATTGTATGCTAACACATTTGCTACACTAATTTATGACAATATGTAAATGTTGTGTTTATCAAAAATCATTTAATACAGATAAAAAAAAAGGGATTATCTCAATCATTAAGAGCAACATTTCAGTCAGAAATCATTTATTTTTTTCAGTGGAGTCACGACAATGCCTTGAATTATCTACATACTTACGTACGACAAGCTTTTTCAAGGATTTTGCTGGGCCACTTTTGAACATTATTTTGTACAACAGAGGCTACACTACTTAAATTATCCTGGAAAACAAAAACCTGCCTTAATGAATAACTTGTCCTCAAACACACCATCTTATCTTAAATTGGACATTCTGTGCTCTTGACAAGTTTTTTGTCTCAAAGACACAATATTGAGGAGGAACTCAAGGATTTGATAATCACCTCTAATGACCCACCCCTGTGTGCCATTCAGCACAGCTGCTAATCATCAGCAATGGTCCTTGCAGCCTACAAAAAGAGTAGGAGGACAGTCAAAGGTGAGCATCTGTGAAGCCTGGGCTGCTCCAGCTCGCACACTGCAAAATTGTCCCCGGAGGACATTTGAATACAGCCAAGGTGACTGCACTGCCAGCACATCCCCCATAACTCCCAGCCATTGAGTTTTGGCCCCTGTACTCTGCCTCGCTCTGGTGCACAAGGCCTCCAAGGCACCCAAAGCATTTCTCATGTTTCTTAAACTTATTCACTTGTGTTTTCATACAGTCAATAAAACCACACAACCAACAAGCATTATAGTCCTTAGTCCCTATGCATGCAGTCCTTTACTCTGCCACGGTTTACCTATGCCACAGTGAGATTAAAAGTATGGATTGTGGTCCTCCGTTTTGAATGGAGAAAACACAGATTAATGACCCCTGTTGCAGTTTGTCTACAGACCAAAACAAAAGCCACCTAAAGTTAATGTAATTAGAGACGCAGAACGTTGCCGTGCACTTCACACAAGGTGGAAGAAACTTCTGCAAACACTCAAGAAACTGCTGACAAGCGTTACAAAATCTTGATATGGTCTCACAGCATTTTTTTCTACAACCTTGTCTATCCATCACGCTGTTGTTGATAAAGGATTAATTATGCAGATTTTCCTGTGATAAAAAGAAGCAGGTTTGATGATATCAGATAATGACTCATGGACCGTGACACTGTGTCCCAATTCCTACTGTAAACTCACAGCACAGAGTACTGACTAAGTACTACATTAATTGTCATTATTTTTCTGTATGTTGACATACTGGTCTCATATGTTAAGACAAGGTAACCTATTATGTTTTAAACAGTCATTCTGCAAAACATGCACATCTTTCTTGTCTAGGTGCTTAATCCACTGCCTCCCAAGGAGCTTCTCCCTTTTTAAGCCCAGATACAGAGGTATTAGACTACTTGCCAAATAAAGCTGATTCTGATATAATGTAAATAAAGCATCTTAACCTACACAGAATACTATAAATATGAATAAAACAAGTTAAAGACAAAGTGTACCCAAAGTGCCAAAGGTTTCCAATTAAAGAACACATTAAAATATGCTATATGCCACAAATAATTACAAAGAAAACAATAACCCTAGCCTAAATGGTTATAAGTATTCCATCCACTGGTAAAATGCTCTTGATAAGGGCTGGTACAGGACTGATAATAAGATAACTGTATGAAGTAGTGAATGATTAACTGACTGCCATGTTTATTATGATGTAAGGAACTGAAAAATGGCCTCCCACTGAAACCAAAAATGCAAGGTACACAAACCACGCATCAGATTAGATTTACAATACACACCTACCTAACAAGATAAAGGGAGACAATGATGCATGCAGCACAATGGGAGCAGCATGACCCTCCCACCAGTTTCTTCCATACAGCAACATCCTGAATCACAAACCGTCCATTTGAAACAGATATTCACACTTCAGTATGGTTCATATAACAACTTTTAAATTTAGCCACTGAACCAGACCACAAGAAGTATAAAGTGCAGACTCCAGGTTTTTGGACAGTGACAAATTTCATATTGATTTGGCTTTGTACTCAAGAACAACTGGATTTAAAATGAAACAATGACTGAGATTTAAGCGCTGAGTTTCAGTTTTAAGGTGGTTTGAGGTTGTTTAGATGTATATAGTTCAAGTCTAGTGTGGGAATTGACTGCTAAACCCCTTCCCCAATAAGAGGAATAAGAGTTTGGAGGGTCATGTGTTGTGTTTACTAACCTAAGCCATGAAGCATTTCTGGCTAACTAGCTTACAACCTACAGTAGTAAATTAGCCTTATACCTAAAGGCATGGGGGCATGTAATTAACTAGCTCCATTATTCTGTGAGAATACAGGATACGTTAGAAAAATCCCTGCTCAGGATTGGAACATATCTTGTGGGAGCCCAGATGCTAATATATCAGATAAGTTTTAACAGCTCACGTTAGCAACTTGGTCTTGCTTTTTTTGGTTTAGGAAGTTTATACTCCAGCAACTCCAACTCTAACCTGTGATAGTGTTACACTGCCAAACCAATTAGTTATTTGAATATTTTCTCTTGTAAATGTGAAGCTGAAATACAAACCATTGAAAGGTTATGTAAGAAAGAAGAACATTTTAAATAAATTTTTACTTATGATACTGTATTAAAAATTAGGGCTCTATATCTGCAATACAAGTACAATGCTGCTCCTTTATGTCTTTTAGGCTACGAAACATGCTTGGAACATGTAGGTTCAGCCCCATGATTGTAGGGTTATGTAATGTATGAAGGCATCATGTTAATATTTAAGACCATGTTTAGAGCTGTTGTTTTAAACAGTTCAGTTCAACCAACTCACAGATTTATTAGCCTTAGCATCAGCTTATGCTTGCTAGCTACAGCCGATGAAATCCCCTAGTAACAGTTGTCAACAAAATATGTGGTTGCATGCTTAAATTGGAAACAGATACACATCACCCTTTTCATTTTTTTTACTCTGAGGTAAAGGTTGCAGAAGTGGTATGCCAAGTAAGAAGCATTAGCGCTAGCACTTGCATAAATCATCCCTCATCAACTGCACAGCTCACCGATTCATATGAAATTGCGGCGGTCCATATTGTGTGAGGCTGGCACAGACAAAAACATGTCATACTCCATCATGTTCCATTGATGGACTTTTCTGGACTGTTGGAGAGGCTCTTGTCAAGATTATTTCCAATCATGGGGAGCATTTATTATCAGTGACCTCTTACATCTCTCTCCTTCCCTGTCAGATAATGACAGTGCTAGAGAAACAGCGTGTGACCTTCATCTAAACCCACTGGGAAGAGTCTGACAACCGTTATGTTTGCATTTCATGCTTGTGTCACAACTGATAGACATTGGTTGTAATGTTGACAAAATCACAGTGTTTACTGCAAACATAGGGTTTCTCTTTCTGCTTTATTACCTCTTTTCACTTGTTTTCTTCTTTCCCTCTTTTCATCTCCTGATGGGTTTTTTGACATTTCTCAGAGTCAAGCTTTAGATTAACTGCTTCCATTCATTAACAAATCCAATATTTTAAGATGAGTGGATTCCCATTATTTTCCCAGAGATGAACTCTGCCATACATTCATTTAATTCCCCCATGTATGAAATAATATGCCTAGCACAGCCAAGCCATTAAGGTTAGTTTTGCTGCGGCATGATAAGTGGATGTATAAGGAACAATGATTAAATGATCTCAGCAGTCTTCCCCCCACACTCTCATTAAGGTTTCCCACTACTCCTTTCCAATACAATCACACCAAGGACCTTTTGACTACAACATTAGATTGGGATTTTCTATTTAGTGTTTTGAAACCAAGTGAAAAAGACTGTGTGCTTTCTAAGAACTGCAAGCTAATCAAGAATTGGCAATGATGTCAGCAAGGTTTGTTTATAGTGTCCTGTCCTATTTAAAATTGTCCAATAAAACCTTTAGCTTGTCTTCTCAGCTTAGCCTTCTGCTTAAAGGTAAATTACACAGGAACACAGGTCTTATTCTCAAATTTGGACTATTGTTCTTGATAACACTTCCATAGAAAGTTTGAAAATATGAACTCTATATAGGAGCAAGGAGATCAAACTTCAAAGCAAAAGCAAAGCAAACCCCTGGATGAGATCCATCAGCATCAGAGATGCTGATTCACTCCTCCAGGAGTAGAAGAAGTAGGTGCTTTGTAACTCCCATTGATTTTTAAAGGGCCGTTTATTCCACTGACTCTGAGGATAATTTACATTATCTCCTCAATTAGCAAATGGGAGTGAAATCTGCTGCATTTTCCTCATCACCCACCCTTTTTTTTTACCCTGATTTAGCATTTCTGCTGTGCTAAGCCAGTGTGCCCCCCCTCCCTTTCCTTCATTTGGTTTTAATCACTTTCAATTAGATTTTTGCCTATTAGCTTAGGTTTAGATTCAGAGGACCAGCACAGTGGATTTTCCCTCAATGAGATGCTCATACATCAGTGTCAGACCGGCAGCCATTTTATCTCTGGCCTGTGAATCAAAAATAAATAATGAGCTGTCTGTTGAGACCTATCCTGACTGAGCGGGAGAAATGCACCCATCAATAGGTCTTCTCCCACCACCAGGCAATGAACTCCCTGTGAAGAGTTTCAGAAAAATGCTCACCCAAATAAAACTGCAGCTCATGCTGTCAGCTCCAATTCTCCAGTGTCACAAACACTAATAACCTAAACAATTTTAACAAACCACAAAAGCACCAGCTTTAACACTGTAACCTTGCAAAGTCACTTCAGCCTTTTGTGCACACCTTTGAAGCTTATCAAAAGCAACTTTTCTTTTAAAGCTGAAATTTGTAACTTTCTGTGGGTTCCAACAACAGTTAAGGAGGACCTAGTGTTGTGGCTCACCGGAGTCATATAACACTGGCGAGGGAAAATGGCTAAATTGGCCCAATTTGGACATTTTTCACTTAGGGGTGTACCCATTTTTGCTGCCAGCGGTTTAGACATTAACGGCTGTGTGATGTGTTATTTTGAGGGGACAGCAAATTTACACTGTAATACAAGCTGTACACTCATTACTTTACTTTGCAGCAAAGTGTCATTTCTTCAGTGTCACATGAAAAACTATAATCAAATATTTACAAAAATGTGAGGGCTGTACTCTTGTGAGATACTGTAAGTGTTCCATGACAAGTCATTTTAAAGCTGAAATGTGTAATTGTAATAGACAATCACCGGACTCTGCAGTTCCATTCGGCTTTTTAGGGTATTGTTTTCAGCGAAAAAGCTAGCAAAATGCTACCTGCTCAGCACTAAATGACACACAGACAAAGTTAGCCACTAGCTCGTGAACATATTGGAGAATTTAGCTTGGTGGAGACCCAAAACAGAGCTCAGAGGAGAGTGAATATTGGGCTTACAGTCATCAGGTGTCATCATATTTATTTATAGTGCAAAATCAGCATGCAACATGGTTCCAATACGCTTTCCAAAGTGTGGCGATGAGATACAAACTTACAAGGTGGGGTAGCATCATAATAATAATAATAATAATAATAATAATAATAATTAACCAGGCTTAAGCAGCTCCTTAATTCTTAGCTATATGGTTTTACAAGAGCAAAACATTTCCTTTAATGCAATACTGGTATGAGCTTTTGAACTTGCTGTTTGGTCCACGACCTGCAAAATTCTTGTCTCACCTAATTTGGTGTGAGGGTGAGAACAATTTTCCTGAACACCAAGACATTCCGTTTTTTGCTTGTGGGCCCTCTTGCATGTAACTGCATATCACTGTCAAAGAGATGCGAGTTGACGACTGGAGAGAATATGCGAGAGAGGGAGGAGAAGGCAGGTGTGAGGATGCTGTGGGAGGACGGGAACATCAACACACCATTGCTGACACAGAGGAGACAGGTATTTTCCAGATGTTTCTGCTCATATGTCTCACTTTTTGCTTTAGCTTTCAAGCAAGTGAAACTTTAGACCACCCTGCTTACAGCTCATTTATCTAAAACAGAAAAAATAACAACTACCACTAGAACAAATCTAGAGCATGGGGTGGTAACAATACAATAGGCAGAGGGATGTTTTTATAAAATATTCATGGCTTTCAGTGGTTCCTATGACTCTCGGCTGTGCAAGACTGGTTGAGAAATGTCTAGAATTATGCGATGCTAGGGTGAGGTTAGACATCTCTGACTTGTCAGGATAACTGGACCTGTTCACTAATGAGCAGCTGGGCCCTGCCGGCTACATCCATCTCCTCCACCGGTTGACTGGATGTCTTCACTTGCCTGCAGGCCGGGCTCTTATTATGCTCAGGTATTTATAAGAATAGCCTGGCAATCACAAAGAGATGTCAAGCTTGGGCTCCAGAGAATTGGATTGGATACCTTATTAGTGCTGTGAAAGTCAGCGAGGCAGACTTCAACAAGAAATCGAAGGTGCAAAAGATGGATTAGAATTACAAAGCATGTGACCGTCCGTCAACCTCTCCTTACATTTAAAATGGACTTTTAAGTATTCTCATAGATATCTGTTGGCTTTTGTGTTTGGGTGTGAAAGAGGGTTAGAAATGATGGTGCTAATAATAATGAGTGATAGCAGGATTGTTGCCTCTTCAGTGTGTCCATCTGTGTTGTGACTGTCTATCCTTTGCAATGAATTTACCTGCATGCTTTCAGTCTGTCTGACTTGTCACTATCGATCTTTTGGCTATATCTCTTCTCTGCTTTGTGGGACGTTTATTGCAGCGTATGATTTCACATTTCCAAAACTCACAGAGGAAGGAGGGGGGGAAAAAAAAGGATTGAAGCAATAATACCCTGAAAATACAAGGGCCCGGATTTACTAACACCCCGAATAAAGAGTACAAAAGTGCAAGTGCATTCTAAGATATTGCACGTGTTATTGTAGTACCTGTTATGGGTGATTAACTAAGAATTATTGTGGAGATGACAATAGGTGCAAACACAATGGAGGTCTTCCTATTTAAATGCGGGTTTTGCGGGTTTAATGGTTTCCACCATGGAGAGTCGGGAGGGAAAGCAGCCACAGCGTAAAAACCTTTTTGTTTTTTTTCATTCAATGCGTCCTGAGTATGTGGAAATTGTATGTACCTGCCCATCCTGCCTAAGATTGCTCTAAGTACTTGGGACAGCACACCTGGAAAAACTGCTTTGGGAAACCCCAGCAGAAACAGCTACAGTATACAGTATGACCCAGACGCGAGGACAGGGTGCGAACTATGGGGGAGCCCGGGGGAATAAGACATAAGCTCCCCTAAAAACATGATTTGTGAAATTTTGTGTGGTCAAATATTGACAGTATGCTTTTTGTCCTTAATTTCAATATTTCTGTATCATCATGGATCATGCATAAAATCGGGACCGTCATGCTTCATCCAGCCAGAGGGAACGATCACCGACCATCCACTCTGCGATCTCCTGTCCCTGGCCCCGTACGCCCCATTTCCTTCTCCGATACCTACAATGGGTTGTGTCGCTATTTCGACCGGCGTGCTGTGAACAGTTAGTGATTGTTCCCTCTGGCTGGATGAATTTTACGCATGATCCATGCACTACTGCAGCTGGGGGCTGGAAGTTTGGGCATGGCAGGTATTGCGTGACTCCTTCTTGTAACTGGCTCCAAATCAGCCCTTAGATCAGCCAACAGCTCCAATATGGCATGGCTGGAGAGGCGAAATGTGCACATTATTTGTTCCTCAGTCTTGCCAAAAATATTGACACAGATTGAAAAAACCCTTTCTCTATGTCTTCTTTCATTAGGCCCGTGTGTCTCCTTCTCGCAATGATAACAGCAGCCATCTCTACACAACACTTGCCGGTTTGCACCTTCCTTTCAAATGTATTAAACACAGATGCTGTTGCGCTCACATTGTGTGGAGTAAATAAATTTCTTTGCATGTTACCCTCCCACTACTTTACACAATAAAATTAAAACGCCCCAAATTGCATATTTATAAGGCAAAAGTAGTAAATGAACAACAGGTGCTATCTTGCACTTTTGAAAGACGTCATTCTCCGCGCACACTGTTGGGCCTCACATCCATGACAACAAAAATGGGCCTTCAGGTCACTGATGAGCCTATCTGTAAGTCCGTAGATAGAGGACAGGCTAGAGAATGAAGACTGGGCCTTGTGGCATCATGCTGTGGCCTATTGGAGTCCCAGAAGCCTGAGTTTGGACTTATCTCAGACAAAGGACTGTAAAACAGGCGCCAAAGCCCGTTTCACACCTAGGTGTGAAATGGTGACTCTGACCTAAAAGCAGAGCCACTATTGGCTGCGCTTGTAATCTTGCAGGCCGTCCTGGTAACGCAGCCGGCCCCCCTCAGGTATGCGTAAGTAGGCCTGAGCACAGGGTGAGTCTTTCCACAGCTGCTCGTGCGGTGATAGGAGACAACTTTTTCAGCCCTGAGCTGTCTTTGTCCTGAATACAGACTTCACTCGCTGGACGAGCAACTGTTTTCTCCTTTTTTCTACTTGTTATTTTTCTTTGTGTTACCAACACAAATTTGGATCCCTAAAGAAACTGTTACAGAAGATAATGTTTCCTTCCTGCAGAAGAAGGCGGATAAACTCCGTGCTTAACTGAGAAGATCACGTCCGTGCTCTGCCTTCTCAGCCTAAGTCAACTACTGATTCCTGTTGCTGCCGCCGAAGAATCAGCTGTGCCGTTGAAACTACGGGCATCGTCAGAGGAACCGAACCGAGTTATTGTAACTTGTACAAGCTTCATGTGGTGAATTTCTGTTTAGAAACTCCAAGGGATATTTAAAGACTGCCGTGTCTTGTTTTATTGCTGTGTGTTTTTCGTGCTACGCACATTGTTTGTGTCCGGTACCACTCGCTGGGCCGCGACTGCTTTGTTTCTATTACTGTGTGAAAACGTATCAGTATTTTTATCAAGGAACATGGTTGCTGAACGCAAGTTCACTACCGTCCCTCTCATTGATAAAGTTGTAGCTGAGTGTTTTCAACAGTAATAAGGATTTTTGGTGTTGGCCTCTTTATTAGAACAGGTACAAATTCTATCCAATCCAAAGCCAGCAACCGCTGCTGAATGAACATTCACTGCTGGTGGCTGGAGGATAGACTGGTTTATTGTATATATAGTTCTCCCTGTGCTTTTCTCTCCTCCTTCTGCTTACTAACCTTACTAACCCATGCACACACCACGTGATCTCTGAAGCGAACTAGACCTGTGACCCACAGCGGGCTAGCATCAGTGATCTCCAATTTTTTTAGTTCAGGGGAGAGTGATTTTCTGCCATCTCGATTTTGAATTCACATGGTTTGAACTGCCCTCTTGATTCCCAAATTCAACTGGCCTCGATCCCGATTCTGAACCGGATCTGATCACGTGGGTGGTCAGATTCACCCTCCTCTCTTAGTCTCTCCACCTCCTTTGTCTCTCACTCACACCCACACACACACACACACACACGCACACACACATACACACACGCACACGCACACACACACGCGCGCGCACACACGCGCACACGCTTCCTGGATTGTTGTATGTTTTTGTATGATTTGTTTATTGGCTTTATTTAATTTTGCTTAGAATAGTTAATAGTGATTTACTTGCTAAAGTGTCGATCAAGTCGTTGCCGGTGATTATTATTATTTGTGTATAATGCTGTAGTAAGAGTTGGTTGCCACGGCCTGTGTCCGGATTCACCCTTCTCTGTTTGCCATCTATAGGTGGACAAACCCTCTTTTAGACTGATCATACTTGTCTCATATTTGGTTATTGGTCCCTGATTCCAGGGTGGTGCCCCGTATTTATTAATTCTAATTAATCATTTTGAATATTTAATTTTATTAATATTTCTAGAATATCTTTGATATTCAGTTAATAACCAACCCGACCATATGTTGAAAGCCCCAACAACACCATTAGTAGATCAGCTTACATGTTAATTTGCTGGTGATATCAAGTTAGCACACGTTTTTACTCACGCAAACCTTTAGTAAATCTAGCCCAAGATGTTTGTGGGAGTGAGTCACGGGTGCTGTCATACACTGTCCCTTTTAACCCCCTTCCTTAATCAGGGCTGACTAAGACCATTCAACTCTGTCACTGAAAATATGACACACACACACACACACACACACACACACACACACACACACACACACACACACACACACACACACACACACACACACACACACACACACACAGTTCAGCACTACGAGGAAAGCCCCAAGACATCAAGCAGGCCACACTGACCGTAGGATATAAAGAATACCTTTTCATTTAATTAAATTTTTCTATTTTTAGATTTCATCCTGAATTCGCTGAACATAATTGCTATATTAGGAGAAGGGAAATTGGGAAATAGAAAAAAGTGTGTGTGTGTGTGTGTGTGTGTGTGTGTAATAAATTCAAGATGAGCAATGATTAAAAATGCATTTACCTCAATCTAACCACCAGTCTGCTACTTCTTGATAACATACTGTATATTAATAGGGTGATCATAAACCCGTATTAAGACGTTCTTATCTGTTCCATTCATTGAGGTCAGTGTGTGTGTGTGTGTGTGTGTGTGTGAGAAGCAGCAGCATCATGTTTATAGCAGGAAAATCCTAATTGTGTTTCAACAAGATTGATTCAATCTGCCCTTTAGTTCGTGACATAACATCTAAATGGAACATTTAACTCCCCCTCTTCATGTTCTTTCATTTGACTCTCTCTCACACACACACACACACACATACACGCGTACCTATCCAACAGTGCACCGTCGGAGTAAACTGCCAAGTGTGGACCTGTGTTTCCAGTCCTTTTGAAGTAAAATAAATATAATACAAAATTTACTTTTACTGTCTTTTAACATAATATTACTGCAAATTTGCTTTTTTTTGCTTTTTAAAGAAATTGCCAAGAGGGGACTTAGATCCTTAAACGATAGCTACCTATCCAAGAGGGGACCTCCATTGTTATGCAGTGGAACTGTCTGTGCTCATTCTCACCTAATGACTGTTTTTACCTTCAAAGACTTTCTTTGTTTCTTTCAAAAATGGATAATTTAACTTTAATGTGA
>NC_060161.1:21672615-21731675 GCF_021292245.1 Micropterus dolomieu | reverse complement strand
TGTTAAGAACGACGTGTGTGAATGAGTCGTTAAAATCTTTGCTTGATCCACTAGAGGCACTGCTGAGTATGGACTTAAACACTCACACACCTGCAGGTCCCCTCTTGACAATAGTTTAAAAAATTTACCAGATGGTTTTAGACATGATTTTAGTATGATTTAAAGCATGTCCAACAGGGGACCTAAAAAATGTCCCCTGTTCACTTTTTAGTCCCCTCTTAGTGGGTGTGTAACGACGTCGAGGTCCACTGTTAGATAGGTTGGTAAGTGCACACACACACACACACACACACACACACACACACACACACACACACACACACACCATCCAAACCCCAAGAGCAGCAGCTGGAACTTGTTAATTGCGAGCGCTAAATTCAAACGCTATCGCTATCTTGGTCGGCAGTGGCATAAATATTAATATATCATAAAGAGCCATAAAAAGCTCCCCTAGCCTCATTTGGATCCATATATATGCGGCTGTTAGTGTCTGTTGGAGAGAAAGGGACCATCATTTATTGAAGGTGGGGTGGGGGGGTGAAAGCAGGCCTGCCACAAAAAGAGCCCCAGTAAAGATGACAGGAAATGACTTGCTCTCCAGAAAGAAGAGAGCTGTGAAGGATGAAAATAAGAAGTGGAGCTAACAGCATCATCCACGGGCCAAATAACCAAAATGTCTTCTTCAGAGTGGAGTGTGGAGAGAATCCAGAAAAAACATCTGCTCTCTGGGAGAAGTTTTGACCAAATCTATACACATACGCCTGCCTTACTCCTTTGATATATACACACCATACACCTTCTCTCTCACTCACACACACACACACACACACACAGACACACACACACACACACACACACACACTTGCCCTGTCCTTGATACTCAGCTGTCCAGGGTGCACCAGACGGTAGAAGTACTGTTGCGCTGCACTGCTGCGCTTGCTGTTCCTCTCTCTGCCCGGCCTGGTGTCTGCCTGCAACCGCTGAGAGCAGAGCAGAGATGGCAGGTGTTGACAGAGTTCCACCTGAAGGGATTTTATCACTCCTGAACGCTGCCGCTCCCCAGCTGCTCGCCTTGCTGCTTAATCAACACGGACGTCACGAAGTAAAGGGAAAAGAGCCGGGGAAAGTAGAACCATAGCGTGTGTATGTGTGAGTGAAAATGGGGGTGGAAAGAGGTTTATTTGATGAAAGGCAACCCTGCTTCCTTTCAACAAATGTAATTAGCCATCAGTAGGCTCATTAGCTGTAACGGAGATTGTAAACAACATGCCTGGCAAATTCACAAACCAGTACATCACACTAAAACCACAAGACTATGGCACAAGATGAGGAGTTATGTTAACTCCTGAAAATCAAGTGGATTCATCGCTGCCTTACCGAAAATGCAGCAAAACCAATTAGCCTAGTAGTCACTTGCTAAGTTAATTGGCGGCAGGAGAGTGGAAGGCCTGCATTATTTTAGGCAGTGTGTTTCAGACAGGAGCCCCCTTATTTGACATGTGAATGGGCTGTGGGAAATGGAGACAAATTATTGCAGGGTTATTGACTGACTGACCGAATGAGATGGAAAGCAGACAGGGAGTAGGAGGGGGGGAGAGGAAGGAAAGGGGGCAGACAGAGAGGATGACTTTAGCTTGCTGTATCAAGGTCTATTTTGTCAGCACAAACTACTCTTAAGCAATATAAATGTGTACACATTCCCTTCTTCAAAATGTCACAGTTGCTGAATCAGTGTTTACATCTTCCACAATGTGTCACTTTAATCTGTTATGCAAATGCAAACAAAAAGCTCGCCCCAACATTAAAATTCAAAACATACGATTGGAATCTGCACTTGTCATTCTTGATTTGTCTTTCAATACAAGGACTAACTAGATATTGAATATTTGAATAGTTTTTGATGATGTTAGAGTGAGAATATGTAACTTTTGTTATAAATAAATTGAACTCTTAAAATTCTTAAACTCAAATTTAATTGAGACCTGTGATACCTAAAATCACTACAGTTTTTATTGGTAGCCTATTTAATGTACCAACCTGCAGCTACAACCTGAAATGAGATGCATATTATTACAGATGAAATATGGATTAAATGTATCTGATAAATGTATATTGTACGACTGTTAGCTGCTCCACAAACAATGGAGGTTCCCAAGCAGAACTATTAAAGGACCTATTAATAAGTCATTATGATAAGTATAAAAGTCTAACTGTGAGACCCCGCACAGCACCAACTGACAAAGTTAGTTACAACTAGCTAGTGAAGAAAGTGGGCTATTTAGCATCTAAAGATAGCCAGATATGTCCCTCAGGAGTTGGCGGAGAGCAAAACGGAGCTAAAAGGAGTGTGAATATTAGACTTACATTCAGCGGGTCAACAGAAACACGACTAAATTAATGCTAATGTTGCTCCGTGTGTGAACAAGCAACTGTTTGCTAATGTGTTAGCTACATCGGCTTTTCTGCTGCCCCCACATGGATAAAAAAAAAAGTGAATAAAGGCTGATTTGCATCAGCATTTTATATCATGATCAGATGAGAAACATAGGAAATGCAGATTTGACCTCTTTTTATTAAATATGTAAATTTAGCAGTAACCCAGTGTATAGGGTCAAAAGTTACAATGCCTTTTAGAAAAGAGTGAATAGTTAACTAAACATTTCTTCAGCAGTAACCAAAACAGCTAATCTGCATGTAGCAAGTGTACACACACAGAGAGAGGGCTGTCATGCAGCTTTTTGTACTTTAAAGCAGTCTTTAATGTGTACAGCACATTAGTCTAATTGATTTCTTTGGCACACCGGGCAGTGTTGTTCCCCACAGCGAGACTTCTGTATCTTATTCCTCTGCTTCTCTTTCTTTTCACCATGGTGATTTATTTGTCCCCAGGTTAGAGGCGTCACTGCCTTCGGAGTCGCATACTCTCCCAATCAGTCACAGCAAGGTCCAAGGCTCTCAGCTGTCTGCCAAGCTTTCTCTTAAGAAAGGTCTTGTGTGTGTTTGTGTTTATATGTAAATAAGAGAAAGAGATACAAGGTATAGCCAACACGAGTGTGTGTGTGTGTGTGTGTGTGTGTGTGTATGTGTGTGCTGTGGACATGCTTGTTTGAACAGTAATAGACAGAGTACAGCAACAGTGTGACTTGCTTTATTATAATCTATAAGTTTTTCTCTCATTCCCTGTGCGAGAAGCTTGGTACCATTAATGTTTTTATCTGCTGCCAGAGAAACCTACATTATGCAAACCAAATGCATGCTGGGACACACACCCAAGTAGCCTGCATGACAGCTAATTGCAAACACTGGCATAACACACACAAACACTCACACGATGCTTTACATAACCAAAAAAATGCATCAACGTGACATTTATCTCTTAACTTGGCGTGTGTGTGTGTGTTTTAGCCCACTTCCCCTGCCAGAAACTCAAAAGAAATGAGCAACGAAAGAGGTGGTGAGGGATTTTCTAATTGACAAGCTGTCTAATTCGTTCAGTCTTCATGTATATGCACACCACCGTCATCACCAACGCATACAGTGAATATGCATAAACTAATTGCCCTAGACAGAATAGTGCTGGAATGCTGTTACAATATCTTTAGAAAACCTAATGACTGTGGCCCTGTCATCGCCAGGCTCCAGTTTCTTTGTTCCCGTTTTATATGCTCATAGTAGCATTCAGAAATAATGACACGCATACACACACGCACACATGTGCGCACAGATAAATGGGAGCCAAATAATGTGGGTGCAGCGGAAGCACGGGGGCTATTCTGTTGAGAGATGTTTTGAAGCGCAGGAGACACAGAGAGAAAATAGGGCTAATTTAAATTGCCTGATGTGATTGGGCTCTATTGTGTGGTCTGGGTTTGCTAATAGGTGGCAGTCAAAGGAAAAGCAGGGGAAAGGATAAGAGTGAGGGAGTGAGGCACAGAGAAAATGGGAGAAAAGCCTTGATGTGCAGAGCTTATTAGGGCAGGGCTGCTGAATTGGACTTGATCACTGGGGATTCTTTGGCAAAGCCAATATATCAGCACATGCTCTCGCTGACAAACTGCAGTGTGACTTTCCTCTATATACAGTACACAAACACACACGCATACATTCACAAAACAACATACTCTCACAAGGATATATATACAGTTTCCACATGCATTTAACACAGACAATCACACACACCTCCTCAGTCAGAAGATTGCATGTTTTCCCCTTGGACTCAAGGCAGTGAGATCATAAACTCTGGGATACTGAGAGCATCTGAGGGTGGGGGACGCAACTGGGCTCTAAATTGGCCCAGCAGAGCCCCATTCTCCTTTCTGCCTACTGAGCTGAGACAGAGTGTACACAGCTTTCATTTGGCACAATACGTCACATCATCTGGCATCCAATCGAATTTTGTTGTCTCAATTTGCTTTGTTTTGGATGAACCCATAACCCGCCAAGCAATTTGTACACTACTTTTATTGCATAGCTGGCCTGTCTGCCTGCTCGGACAGCTGCGCACACGCCCCTTGGATTGGGGTTGTGAGTTGCCAGGTTGCAGTGACAGATGGGTTGGAATTATATGTCGTGTGTAGACTGTGTTTCATAGATGATCTGGCAACTTGGGTGACGCCAGACAAACATCCAAAACTTGGATCTGTGTGTGACGATTATTCATAATAAAGTTTGAGAGCCGTGCAAATTACTAGAGATTCCTGGGAGATGGCCTTAAAATTCAGCAGAAACGGGAGTGTTGGTAGGTATGATTTGTACTTGAGTTAAAGTCCAGGTAGTACTAAATTATAACACTCCTTACTGAGGCTACTCACACAACCTACCTACTTACAGTACTGAAAGTGTAATCGATTACCAACCAAGAAAACTAAGGTCTTATCAACTCCCTGGTGAATTAAAACTCCTTTCAGTGTAACTGTGTGGTGGGAGCCAGGCGCAGTCCTCTGGTGTATCACAAAGTTTGCGCCTACCACACCTCTGCATTCATTTGGTTAACATACTGTATATACACAAACAGACACGGGAACCACTCAACGTCTATCATGGTCTTAACATTACTTCATTCTGTTTTCTTTCTGTTCCTGACGTCTGCGTCCAATCAATAAAATCAGACTAAGTCTGGCTAGCAGCTTTGTAAGGCTGTTATTAGGCACAGTGGTGCTTTAAACTAAATGTTTATTAATGCTAGCTTTACCATCTTAGTTTACAGTGTTAGCATGCGAACATTTGCTAGTTAACACTAAACGCAATAAACAACTGGAGGCTGATGGGAATGTTATTAGTTTTATTAGACTAAAACAAAGTATTGGATAGTTATAGATTTTGACCTGACATTGGCACAGGACAAAAAGTCAGTGGATAACCAAATACAGTCTGGGGACCATGAATGTCAGTACAACATTTTATGGCAAACCATCCATGAGTTGTTTCAATAAAGCAATCATATGACACTGACTGTGTCAACGTACACATATAACAACCTCAGAAAGGGGCAAACAGGCAAGATCTCAAAGCCCTCTGTACAACAGCAGACATGAACAACTGCTTTGATGATGTTTTAACATCCATTAGCAGCATCACCTTGATGACTTGATAAATCAATCAGCAGTTAGCTGACAGTGGAGCCTCACACGAGAATCCAAACAGTCTGCCGTCCAAATGAGAAACACAGGGAGCTCTGAAGACAGCATGTTGTTGATGAGTAGGACATAAGGAGAAGATCTCATTTTCTTTCTTATTCGTTCTCATTCACTACCTTTCCCTTTTGTGCGTCCAACAAAGCACACTTTAATCACTTTGACTTTGAACACAAGCCCCTAATGGCTCCCAGGAGTTCGATACGGCAGCCATCTTGACAAATTCCTTCTGTCCGGCATGGAAAGTGATATAATTTTAATAGGAATCCCGTTGCTCAGATATCTCACATACGGTGATGGAAGAATGATGAAAAGCTGCATCGTGGGGAAAATATTAAGAGGATGATGTGCAATCTGTAAGCATGGCTCATTATTGCAGATCTCAGCACACATTTCATTTAAACCCTGAGTGGTAAAGGATAGCCATGGCAGATTGTCATACCTAATTGTATTAATGACCACAGTACTACTTAAATCAGCTTGAGGCTGCTTTTGCTTATTTCATTATTTAATGCTTCCTAAATTCGTTTTTTCCTGTCCCCACCAGACAGTATAGCCTACAAAACAACTGACACTGAAGACCACTGTTCATATCCTTTCTCCTACCTTAAGTCAACACGGGTTACTTTTAACCATGATAATGACCTTTCGCTAACGTTGACCAGGTAGTTTTTTACTATCACCTAAACAACAGTAGCATTTTGAGTTGATATAGCAAACTTGTTATCAGCATTAGCATTCATTCATTTGAGTGTCCGGCCACCTGGCATATGTAATTCCAATATTCACTCTCTTTTAGCTCTGTCTTTGGTCTCTACGAACTCCTGAGAAATATCTCTCTCTTTGTGTGCTAAATGCTACACTATGTTCGCCAGCTAGTCGCTAACTTTGTCTGTGTAAAACCAGAACAGTTTGCAGAAAGATGCTAGAAAGCTTCTGCAGAGCTGAGCAGGACTGCAGATAAATCTCTGTGGGTTCACGACTACAAGGGAACCTGTTCACACGTAAGCATCCACTGTAGGGCTGAAACGATTCATCGATTAAATCGATAAAATCGATTCATAAAATGCTTTGACACAAATTCTTTGCATCGATGCTTCGTTTAATTCATATAACTGAAACGTTCCGCCGCACTGTTTTGCACGGACACTTATTACTGTTGCACAATGCGCTTACATGTGAGGAGAAGACAACGTAATTCGATGGCGCTAACTGCACAATGGAGAAAGACAGAGAAAAGAGTGGGGGACAAAGAGATGAGACAGGCCAGAGAAAGAGGCAGAAAGCATCCAGAGTTTGGGATCATTTCAAGTTAAAAACAGACAAACAACATGTACAGTGTGTGTACTGTAAACAAGAAATGGCTTACCATAATAGCACGATGGTAATGTTGCAGCACCTGAGCCGAAAGCATCCAGTGTATGCGTCAACGGACGGACCCGAAACAAGGTAATGGTAATGTAAGCGTTTGACAAAAATCATGATTGCTAGCGGAGATAAAGGCTAGAAGGAAATGTACGTTAATTATGGCTATCTTTAATGGCTAGTTAAGAACATAAACCAATATGGTGGCTAGGTAGGATGTTTGTATATTAGCTATGTTTAGCTCAAGAAAATAAAATGCTACAGTGAATTTGAGCTACATTCATGCACTGAACATCTGAGCCAAACTAGCCTAATGCTGCTGTTTGACATAACTTCTGACTACACCACATAGTTATAAAAAAGGTCTGCCCCAAGGCATTTATTAGTTTCTGACTCTGATGGGGGGGGGGACAGTTCCCAAAAACTACTGTATCTCTGAACTCTCACACATGTAGGCTATTCTATGTGATATATTAATATATTAGGGGGTGTAAGTAGAGATTGGAGCCTAAAGTGTACCACTACAGTACAGCAGGTATATTTAGTTTAGTTTGATTGTAGTGAGTGGGCCAGCTGGTGTAGGGCAAACCATCAACAAAGTAAATAAATGTACATTAGCCAGTCTTATGAACTTACTGTATGATAATTCGTAAAAAGTATTAATATTTATTATTTTTCCTCTTTCAGTAAATCGCAGAGTCGTATGGATACCTTCGTGCGGACACCTGCATCATGTTCAGTTGAGCAAGCAGCTGAGCTAACAGACAGCATTTTGAACATGATTGTCACTGACATGCGCCCGTTGTCAATGGTGGAGGATGAAGGCTTTTGGAAGATGATTTCTGCTTTTAACCCAAGGTACACATTTCCTTCAAGAACCTACTTCATGAAAATGATGGAGGAAAAAGTAAGGCTCCTACAGCTCCCAGAGGGGAGAAGTCACAGGGCAGCTGGGAAGAATCCAAGATGGCGGCAAGGTAATGGCGACCTGGATATTGGCATGTAAATATGATTATTACAGTGATTTAGGACTAAAAATAGCAAAGGTAAGGCACAATTGAAAACAATGTTAATGTATAAATTCGTGTTTGTTGTTAAGTGTACTTCGACTGGTTAGTCTATGACTTTGGGTTGTGTAGTGATAGGAGTCAGAGCTGACCCGGGTAATCTTACAGGGGTGCCGAACAAAAGTTTTTTTTCATCCAATGAATCGATGGAATAATCGATAGATTAATCGATTACTAAAAAAATCGATAGCTGCAGCCCTAATCCACTGTTAATATAAAAATATAAATTACAGCTGCTTTACCGTTTTTTTCAGTTGCTAACAAGTGTTTACCTGAACTTAAAGAGGTGGTATTGTGCTTTTTGGCTTTTCTCCTCTCCTTTATTGAGTTATATATCTTTTTTGTGCATTTAACAGGTTTGCAAAGTGAAAAAGCCCAAAGGGAGTTCCCATCTCCCACAGAAAGCTCTGCTCTGAACCGCTTGAAAACAGCTCGTTTGTAGTCCAGCCCTTCACTTCCTTTACTTGTGACGTCACAATGAAAACGCGTCATAAAGATTGCCAAGCGGCTAGCGGGGTCAGGCACGCCCTCAAACCAAGCTAGTCTGAGCGGAGGCCCTTTGGCTCGACTCGCCTTTGTTTGGTTTTCCGTTGTAGAAATGTTGTACCTGTACCTACTTACAGGTACTTTTTTTTGTATCACCTCACCTCCGTCGAGGTTCCAAGCGAGCTGAGGGATACTAAAATGTAACGTGAAAACACGACAGACTGCTGATTGGTCAGAGAGAATCGTCACTATTCACAGCACTGCAGACAGAGGCCAGCAACAGAAAGTTTTATATTTTGAGGTGAGAAAGTGGCTGTGATGGAAGCCTGCGGGAGGTGTGTGAGGCCGGCCAGTAATGTTGAAACGTTTTAACTTGAAAAAGAGAAAGCTGTGTGGATCGCTGGTGTGTGTGTCGCATTGAACATTACGTCGCGGCAGTTGTGTGTGGCGTCGTTATGACGACAAGCTACGTACTATCTCTGGGTACTATCTGCAATGGAAAACGGAGCAGGGCTGTAATAAAAAAGGAAGGGGGAGTGGGGGGTACAGGAGCTGGCCGAGTGAAATTGAAAGGATTTGAGGACATCTATTGGCTGATGTGAGTTTTCTTCCTTTCCAAGTATCAACAAGGATGTGCGTTTGCGTTCAGCTGCCAGTTCCACACCTGCACACGCTCTCTATCAGTGGTAGAGAGAGTGGTGTTATATTACCCATTAGTAGAGTAGAAGTAGAGTAACGTTAGCTATTACTTTTTTAAGCTATGCTAACTAGTAGGTAATAACTACATTATTTCTGAGTAACTTGCCCAACACTGAGTTGACAATAAGGATCGGATAAATTGGGTATGTTTTGATAATTGCTTGTTCTATCTCACACAGGCTCCGCCCTCTACTGGACTCTATGGATACTACCTCCTACGCCCTTACTGTGCCCGTTTGTGCGTTTCTATCTCTTGGATATGTCGGGTTCCTTCTCAGGATCCTGCTCGCAAGTGCGCCCTGCTGACATCTCTTTCGGCGAGCGTTCACAGCGCAGCTAGGCTAGTCCGCTATAGCCGGCGAGAGACAGCCAAAGTCAGATCTCTCTCGGTATAGCGGGACGAAAGAGATCACTCGCTGCTTCAGTTGGTTTCTTTTCCTCCACGAGCGGCTCGTTGCGCCTTGCTGCAGCAGGCGAGGCTGTCTACCCTGCCACTGCTTCACATGGAAGCTGTGAGCTTGACATTGACGTCAACACCGGGTGACGTGTCAACCACAGTCACGCCAGCTGCATTCATGGCCCGGTCGGCCTTTTCCAACTCCGGCCATGATGCGTTCAAGGACACCACGGCCTTTTCGATTGCAGCCCTTGGACGAAGTCTAAGCCTTATTATTTATTTAAAAAAAAATAAAAATAGGGTGACAGAGGCTGATGCACACCACCAGACCTCCTCCCTCCATTATGTGTTTCATGTGCTGCTGTGTACACACTGAAAATGCTGTGAATGTTCAACTGATTAAATACAGTACATTCCTAAAGATCATTCTCCTCCCCACTGAACCCCCCTCATCTTCGGCTCGGTGCGTAATGCGCTTCAGTCTCCACAAAACTGCTAACCTATGCTAAGCTAATGATCCGACCTACGGCCCACACTGCTCTCCTTGCTAAGCTCGAGAGAGACAGTGGGAGGGCACTTTATCACAGTGAACAGCGGCTCATTCTCCCAGCAGCAGCTCGCTACAGTGGAGAGGAGGATGCCCTGTCCTGACTTGGCTTCACTCGGCAGCTGTGTTGATATTGACTGCTCCACTGGCGCATGTTGAGCCGTCATTGGAGCAGCGAGCTGTGGTGCGTTCAAAGACACCAAGGAGCAACCGGCCCTGGTGCGTTCAGGGACACTATAGCCCATTCAACGTCGGCCCCCCCTTGGGCTAAACTTCCATTTATGGAGAGTTTGGCGGTGGAGAGTGCTGAAGATGCGTTGTTCACGCGTACACATTTTCATGCAGAATGGCGACGCCGCTGCATGCTGACAAGCTGGGTGGACAGCATTCTGAGACGAGGCTACTCTCTCCTGTTCGTTGGGATCTGTTTTCTCTTTCCTGCAAGGTCTGATGGAGAAGGGGCGCTCGTGCTGCAGCTATCTCTCCTGTCACGGGGGGTTTAGTGACAGGACAGTCTTCACCCACCCCCTTGTGATACGCTTTCTGCAGGGTGTGAGAAGACAGTGACCAGTGTCGTGTCTCTCAGCGCTTCAGTAGGACTTGCTGCCTGTGTTGGCGGCTCTAATATCTGCACCTTATGAGCCCCTGGAGCAGTCCTCATTGACAATGCTATCTCTCGAACAGCCCTGCGCCTTGTTCTCACCTCTGCTAAGAAGGTGAGTGAGCTGTGTGCCTGTCGGTTCACCCCAGCTGCATGCTGGTTCTTGGTGTCCACAGTGCAGCCGGATTAAGACAACACACCTCCTTTGTTCTTAAGAACATAAGGAGCATGTTCAGGTCCAGGACAATAAATCTGGATGCTTTCAACTCCCCTACCCCACTTAGGGTGCAGGGGGGTGAGAGTGCATCTGTTGTGTCCATGTGTGCTATGCTAACGTCCTATGTAGAGCACACAGCCCCCATTCCATGCACTGGTCAGCTGTTTGCCTGTTTCAGTGCAGTCAATAAAACCCTGTCCAAGAAGAGCCTGGCCAGCTGGCTTTGTGAGTGAATCTCCCAAGCTTGTACACGGGTGGAAACAGACCCACCCATAACGGTGCGTGCACATTCCACTCGGAAGTGTGGAAGTGTCTACGACCCTTTTTCAGCGGGGTGTGTGTCGAAGAGATCTGCACAATGGCATCTTGGCCCTTACTGTGCCCGTTTGTGCATTTCTATCTCTTGTATATGTCGGGCTCGTTCTGGGGATCCAGCTCGCAAGTGCGACCTAGGATCTGAAAAGTGAGGATCTGGTGACTAATGGGTGTAGAGGGGGAACATACACTGGCAGTGCCTGACGTTCCAGTGAGAAGTCAGGGAAATGTAGGTGTTAATGGTCAGGCCAAGCCTCTCTCAGTCCAGCGACCTTCTCAGGGGTGTCCCACCATTCTGTCACTAGGTGGTTGGTGGTTGGGGCTTTGGCCGGCCTGTGGCCGACCTGGTTGGCATGGTGGACTTTGGCTTGTTGCGGCTAGGGCGGACAGTCATCGGGCTCCACCCACTGTACCCATAGAGTCCAGTAGAGGGCCGGAGCCTGTGTGCGATAGAACCATAGACTGTATATAAGAAATGGACGTAGTCATCGTGACGTCACCCGTTGGTTTGTGGACTGCCGTTTTGAAACCTCGAGTTTGGCCGATAGGGCGCCGCCATGTCGAGTTTTTGCAACCAGGAAGTGCCCGGAACTGACGATACAGAGGAGCTAACGGCCGTGTGCGGAGCTAGCTAAGCTAGGTGCTAACTGTAACTCACGTTAACTGTCATTTAAACTGGGCTGATAACTTTGTCTAGCGAACAACAGTCTTAAAACTAAATGTACTCACCAGAGAAAGTGAACAGCCGACTCCTAATAAGCTTTTTCAACTGCGCTGGTTAAATTTACACATAGATAACCGCCCTGAAACATACTCTGCTTTGTGGTCTATTTTAAAATAAACAGGACCATAATTTACTAAATGAAAATCATTTTGTGCTGAAGAAGACTTGAAACTAGCGACTGAGACCATAAACTCATCAAGAAAGTGTTTATTGGGGTAATTATTTAGCTGAGAAGTAGGGTCATTTTCCCATTATTTCTAATGGAGTCGGACTTCTTTTTGCAACCAGAAGAGTCGCCCCCTGCTGGATTTTCAATAGAATGCAGGTTTCAGGGACTTCCACATTCGCTTCATATTGTAGACTGGAAGCTTCCCGCGTGGATAGAACGAAGGCTCCGCCTGTGCTTATAGAACTATGTTTACCATATCGTAACCTTCATTATCGGCTATCTAATGTTTACTTTGACTTTGTTGTCGATTGATCACTCATGTAGTACTATATAGGCTACACTTTGCTGTATGAATGGTTGCTTTTTAAAGTCGTCCTACAGTTTATGAATAGACAGAGACTGATGTGGCTGTTTGATCAGATTTTCCTGAATAATATTAACTGATTGTTTAACAGTCAGGTCTTAAACAGGCAACAACCTTTGCTGCAGTCTCTTATTCATTAAAAATAATCTATTAACTTCTACTAAACTAATTTAAAAGTTAGTAGTTATATTATTTAGTTAGACTCAATTATTTCATGCTGCATGTTGCACATTTAGCTGTTGATGTTTGGTAAAAAATTAATACAAAATAATAATTATTATAGAGAGGTTGCGATGGAGCAGTGGATTAGACACTTGTCTTTGATTCCCACTGCAACACATCCACCAAATAAGTTATTGTCATGGCTCCTGTTTTACCATCCATGTTATAATAGAGCCGCCGCCAGTTTTATCGGGGTCTCAGTATATTTTCCTGCTTTTTTGCCCTTTGCCAGTCACATGCCTGAATTAGCCAAATAGTACATTTTCTGCTTAAAACCGCAGTTTGTTCTTTAAACAACTCTACATTTCAAAATGCAAAAAAAACATACACAAACTCTATCACAATGCAGCAAACCTGACTCAAAATCAAATCATTCTGTCAAAACGCTAACAAATTTTCTTTCCAAGAGGACCAGATCAATCAATCATAGCACGACTTTCTAAATGCAAACATTTGATGGCATTTCAAAAGCTGCATTACTTTTCATGTTTCAGATCTTCCTGCATACAGTAGACAATGTGAAATCCATTGTTTAATTGTAATTCAGTTTCCTTTTTCTGTAAACCACCCTACATTTTTGGCTTGAGGGGTCGAATGTGTGGATTTTTGGCAACAGACTATGTAAAAGTAAATGAGTCATTTTTACTTTATAGAATGTAGAGTAGGAAAAAATGTAAGAGACAGAATTACAGAAGTAAAGTTTTAATAGCAACATGAAAATGCAGCCAGTGATCAACATGTGTAAAATACATTTATGTTCCTTCTCGACAGCCACTATGCTCCTCCAACAAACGCCGTGTGGCTCTGCCATCCATACACAAAGCAATCTCAGTCCCGGCTGTTCTCATCTGATCACCATGGTGAAACAAACTACCACATGCCATCAGAGCAGGGGTGCCCCTCTCTAACTTCAAGAGCTAATGAAAACTCATCTCTTCCGAGAACACCTCTTATAAAATCACTAACCCCTAACCTCTGCACTTCCTGTGTCTTTATCTGTCTCCTTACAATTCTCTTGTGTTGATTGCACTATTCGTTTCTTCTTTCCCTAGGTATTTACCCTATTGATACTGGGCGTGCTACTGTAATAGCTCTTACTAGTATTTATCGTCACTTTTGGATCTCTTACTGTATTGATCCTTGTTGCATGTTGTTTCTCATATGTAAGTTGCTTTGGATAAAAGTGTCTGCGAATGAGTAAATGTAAATGCACAATTGCACTGAAACAAAAAATGCAAAGAAGGGATAGAAACAAAAATGCCTGTCCTGTTCTAATCCCTATAATCTTCAGCCTTTGGCCACATGTTCTCATCCACATCACATCTAATGTCATCTCTCGCTGTGGACCTTAGATAGAAACACTTAGTGGTTCAGCTACTCCTCCCAGTCCTCTTCCTCTCCCTGGCCCAACTATTCTTCTCCCTTGTACAGACATTATTCTTTCTCTCCTCTTCTCTGTTGTTCTGTATCCACATAGGATAAACTCAACTCCCTTTTTACTGCATTGTGAATGTAATTGAAAGAACTTTAACAACTATGTCTCTGGTTGAGATTGGAATTAGCTATGGTTGATCTATTTTACCCAAATTACAATAAAGGAGCTATTTCTCAATGTTTCAATGATAAGTTCACTAGATTTTGAGCTGTTATTGTAGCAGAAGTAAAGGCTTTATACATTATTTAAGGTTTTGAAAATTATATCTTCATTTATGACATGTTGTGTGCAAGCGTTTGTAAATAACACAAAAAACATCCATAGTTTTGGTATTGGTTAATCTTGTTCGTAAAGAAAAACTTAGCATTTTAGAAATGGGTTAAATGACACATGCATATTTTGTGGAAACCACATGAATTGTATTAATTGTATGGTATGGTAACAGGCCGATGTTGGGCTAATTGTGTTTAGAGTTTTGAAAATTTGACTACAGATAGGTCAAAAGGTTGTTAGCGGTTGTTAAAAAAAAACTGTATATTTAATATAATCAGCTTACGGCTTTAGAAGTTTTGCAATCACAATTTCTGAGAAACAACCACCAGCATTGAAAAACTGCCTATCCCTTCATGGCCAACAGTGTGTATAGTACAAAACACGTGTGTGATCACATCCAGCCTCCACACGGAGCTTCAGTCTGATTATATTTGAGGCCATGGCGCTTGTATTGACGAGTGGCAAAGAGGTATGGTGACAAACAACAGGGGATAACTTCTGATGGGGGACAGTGGTGTACTAGCCTCTCATCCCGCTGTTAGACGTCTGCAGCTGGATGAGAGGCTCTGCCCTGGGTTGCGAAGCACTGGAGGGGGGGCCTTTGAGAAGACGAGTCGATGCGAGAGTGACCAGGGCTTAAACAGAATTTACATTGTGGACATTAATTAATAGTTAAATTAATATACACACACACACAAACACACAAACACACACACACACACACACACACACACACACACCCCTTGAGCAAGAAATCAGGACATCAAGATTCAAATTGATGACTTCCTTGACGTGAAACGAATGACTAATGCAGGTTTTAACATATTGCAATATTACATCAAAATTAGCCAGCCTTCCAGTTGTGAACTAAAAATGTCTCCACATCCTGTAAAATCACAGCGGGTGCTGTCATACTGTCCTGGCAGTTGTTCTGTTACTTAACGGCAATGGAGCAGCTCAGGGATTTGTCACTGGATGTCATCATCATAACAGTCTGTTTCTCCTCTTCTCACATCCACTAAGTTGCCCAAATTTTTTTCACTAAAGCTCAGTCGTTAAAATACAATAAATGACACAAAAGGAAAAACTGACACTTCCTCTCTCCTTATCAATAAGCATCTGTGAGCTGGTGGACTAATTTCTCAATTGAAGACTGTTGCTTCTGAGAGCGTCATGTGTTTTCATTTTCATTTCATCAGAAGTGTCAAAACGTCAAAGTCTAACTTTAGAAAAAAACCCACATGTAAATATGCATGCATGCCAAGGAACACAAACACATGACAACACACCTTCCCTCTGCCAGAGATTTCAGTCCCTTGATATGGCTGCCACAATTCAGGGTGCTTCTTCTGACGTGTGCCAGTCTGACTTGTTTACACTTGTTAATTGCTTAAAGGCACTAAGGACTATGATTAGATATTCCTTGTTTGTGCTGCTGGAGAAAACGCACACAGTTCAGACAGAGAACAAGTCACTGCAGAGCTCGCTAATTATCCCTGTTGTGAATTCAAGCAATGGACGTTTGCCCCTAAACCACAGGCATGCATATGAGAGACATTCATGGACTGTTGGGACGTCCATGAATTTCTGTCACGGCAAACAAAGCTGAAATAATTATATTGTTTTGTACTTCGTCATGCAAGTGATGTTATTTATTCATCCTATTTTTCTGGTTAATTAAAGGAATTATTTAGAGTGAGAATCTGGTTTAAAAATCGAGTCAACAGAACAATACATTTGGGGAGTATCCATCACTTTGTGCTGGCCTGGCTTGTTAGCATTCCGGTTTGCCAGCATCCTCTAGGGAAATACTTCCGCTGTGAGCTTCGAGGCCTAGCTGTCATCACAAATATAGTCTGAGTAGGCCCCTGGGCTTAGTTAAACTGACATAATTTCCCCCAAATGATGCTCAGACAGTATAAAATGTTATTCACAACCCAGTGGGGGAAGGTAATGGTGCGTCATAGCTTAAATATTTCAAATGATTAATAATAAAACTACTGACATAACTGCGGTAATGATTGTTTTTCTATGCCCATCATCAACCTGCATGTAGCATCATCAATTTGGGTAAAATGTAATGTTGTATAATGCAGACAAAAGGACTGAACTGGCCATTTATGAACCAGGATAATCATCTCGGGACGCTAGAATGAAGGTCAACGCGGTTATTTTGTCAGGCTGCAATATTTCACTGTCCTGACTGTTATTGAATGTCTGACAAGCTCAGTTTCAATTCAGCTAATTCAGGAATGAATTGCTGCCCAGTAGTTGTGTTAATTACTTCTTGAACTGTTTTCCAGCCAACATAATGTTCTCCAATCATGCAGCACAACACACAGCACATTGTTGTGGCTAATAGCGCAATGCCTCATTGACTGTTTGCTAATCTGCTCATATGAGAAACCATTGGACAAACATTTTGTTCAATTGGAGGAATTAAGTAAGGGATTAAGCTCTGCAAATGTGCAGAATTCCAACATACACAGTGTTAATTAGCATCCTGGGATATAGAGAGCCTATATCCCAGATATAGATCTGTAAATCAATGCAATTGCTCATTCAGCTTTTCTTTCCTTAAGTTTACTAGCCATATTCGAAGACATACCAGCACTACCGGCACTTGGCTTCGTCCATATTTTTTATATATTTTTCCAATATTTTTCTCTATAAGTTTCCAATAACCAATAATATTCAAGAGGAGAACAGATTTTAAAAGTTGATAGAAAATTTATTTTCACTCTCTGAAAGAATGTGTCTTAATGATTACAAAATGGGGTTTTGCCATCTTTAATGTAGCTTGGATGTCAAGATAACAGTAGAAGTAGTAGAAAATGGCGTACATTTTAAATGTAATTCAAATCAGGACATTGTGGGCTTGTACAAAGTTTGGACAATTACTCCACATATTAAGAAAACCCACATTTACAGCATTAAAACATTTCATGTGGGCAGACTGTATATGTGCAGAAATAAAACATGTGCCGCGTCATCGTAAAAAAAAGGTCTGGTAGCTTCTTAGAATATCATTAAAAATCCTAAATGATGTGCTAATCTGAGGGGCACTGTGTGTGTGGGGCGGGGGGGATCGTCCACATTGAGATGCAAAGCTGTGACGGAAATCGCCTATTTGCCTCTCCAGATGACGCCAGAGCTTGCCTGTTTGACACAGGATTAATAACAACAATACAGAGATTTATTTGCTTGCGTAAAGCTTGAGGTCTCTCTTGCCTCCTTTCTCTCTCTTTCGTGCGCTCTTCAGTGGTTTTAATATTTGACTCATTCCTCCACACCACAGTGTTCAGGCAGAAGCAGAAGATAGGAAGAATGCTGTGAGTGTGAGAGCATGTTGTAACCTTTTTGAAGTCATTCTTTGCGTCAAGGTCCTTTGATGTTGGAGACCATTTTACAGCCAAAACCCCATTTGAAATGCACAGAATAAACCATCAAACATGTGAAATAATAGTCTTTCCGACAGCAAATGAAATCTCATTGAGATGCATCCTTGTGGACTAATAAAACAGCACTCGGTGAGGCAGAGCTGGCTTTCTTGAAGCTTTTAAGAGGAGGCCACCATCTATTCTGTTTTGTGCACAGCTTAATCGAATTTGTCGAAGAAAACAACAGATGAAAGCTTGTCTGAGACATTTCCTTTTTGTGTGTGTGTGTGTAGCTCTGCCTCTCTCTTTTTTCTGTGTGTGTGTGTGTGTGTGTGTGTGTGTGTGTGTGAGCATGCATCTGCATCAATCCATCCAATCTCCAAGCCGACCAGCCTCTTGGGAAGTGCTGTGGTAGCTCAATTAGTAAAGCAGCAAGCAAATTACAGAGCATTTTTTCCTTCGTTCTTGCTTCCATTTCTGTTGTTTTCCTCACATACGTTTTCTTTGTTTTTTTTCAGAAAAGAAAACCAAGACTTGGAGTTAAATAAAAGAAAATCACACACAGTGCATGCACTCACACATTCACTCTTTCACACATACACACAGTCATATCCGCAGGGATACGAGCAGGCACAGGGCATACAGAGTACCATATCACATTTTGGCCTCAGCAATCCACACCTCTATACTCTGTGTCAGCTCATACTCCATGACCTGTGAAGGTGAAAGCCATAGGAGCCAATTTGAGCAGACAAAACCATTCAGGGCCACTTTCTTTCTTTCGCACCTATAGGCTATATCCAGCTCTTCCACTATGCACCCTCCTGGTAACAAAAACATTCAAAGGAACCTTGTCAATAGGATATCTTGCTGACTATTTGAATATTGTGTGCGTGATTTTTTTTACTTTTTACCAACCTCTTTCATAATAACTGTTCATGGCTTGTGATTGGCTACAGTCCAGCAAGCTTGAGAACCTTTCGACCCAGTGACACAGGGCGCTCTGAGTGGTGTCAGAGGTGGCTAATCGGTTCTGCGGAGACAATTTTCTGGTGTAATTAGTCTTCAGTGGGAGCTCGGGTGGAACTGCGCCTAGTCTGCAGTTATTGTGGAATGCCATTCTGTTGTGCAAAGCAATCAACAGGTGTCAAAATGGACTTGAGTCTTGGTCTTTGCAATCACCTTTCAAGTTGTTGTAGGTAATCTAGTAACCTGTGATCCCAGGGGTGTTGTTAGACACTAATCTCTAAGATTAAGATCCCCCATACTATACATTTTGCTTAGCCCATTGAGCACACATACCTACAGTACATCACCACCAGAGTCAGTCCTGACCTCCGACCTGACTCGTGATCCATGTGAACAAGTTGTCATTGCTGCACACACCTGACACCGCAATGTTCTTACTACAATCCTCCCTCTTTTAAAACAGTCTGTCTCTGTCTATGTATAATCCCCTGCACAGTAGGTTATAGATGTATATTGCTAACCTGAGGTAGTAAGGCAAAACAAATGTAGTTCAACATTTGCTTTTTTGCCAAGAGTATGATGAGAAGATTGATCGATCCGCTGACAGGGCACGAAGAGCAGGAGTCAGCCGGACCACCGATGGGGCTGAGGCCGGCAACGGCCCAGCGCTTGCAGGCCGGGGATCACGAGGGACAGGCTGGTGGCTAGCTGCGCTAGCGGGCTGGGGATCAGGAGGGACAGGCTGGAGGCTAGCGGCGCTAGCAGGCCACGGACCAGGAGGGACAGGCGGGAGGCTAGCGGCACTAGGAGGCCAGAGATAAGGGGGGACAGGCTGGAGGCTAGTGGTGCTAGCAGGTTCTGGCTCAGGACCAGACTGGGAGCTAGTCGGCTGGGGATCAGGCTGGGGGCTAGCAGGCCTGGGAACAGGCAGATGGCTAGCAGGCCGGGGACCAGGCTGGGGGCTAGCAGGCCCCATGCTAAGCCCAGCATGAGGAGCACTGGGGGAATTCAGAGCCGATAGCAGGGATTCTTTGAGACGACCCACATCCGAAACCAGCCCAGCCATACCAGGAGTACTCAGTAGGCGCGGTTGTTGGCCCAGAGCCTTCTCAAAGCGGGCTAGCGTGTCCAGCCTCTCATGCCAATCCTCAGCCCTTAAGTCCCAAAGGAGATTGTCCGTGAGGGTCCTCACCTGGCACAGATCTTCTGGGGAAGGGCTAATGTCCGCCGGGTCCATCTCCGGTCCAGTCCAATGATCGCAGAGCGCAGGCCGTGGTAACGGCCCAGACGCAGACACCTGCAGGGGCACGCTCGGGGGCTCCTTTGTGGGTGGAGGGGCTAAGGCGTGGAGGAAGCTGGCATCCCAGGGTGGGACAAAATCCCTCAAGCGAGGCTCAGCCCACAGCAGCTGTTGAGCCCTGGCGCGGAAAGCTTCCTTCAGGCCGTCATTTATAGCTCCCTTCCACAGCTCTTTCAGCTTGAAGAAGTCCAGGAGCCAGGACTCAAATTCTGAGGAGTCGGAGGAGAGGGGTGAGGGTGAGCGTGCTGGGTCCATGTTGGCTTGATCGTTCTGTTGTGATGGTGTGGTGTGGGGACAGAGAGGACCCAAACGCAACGCTCAGAGGGAAGGAGGTTTATTGAGGGAAAAAGGGGTTGAGGGACTGGAGTGGAGAGAGAGGTGGATGCCGGGGAGACACAGGCACGGGGAACCGAGGAGACTGAGACCAGAGAGCCGGGGGACACTGGGGCCGAGGAAGAGAGGAGGCAAGGGAGAACTGGGAGGATGCCGTGGGGGAAGTCCGAAGAGGAGAGGACCGGAGGATGAGCCCAGCCAACAGAACGGAGGACGAGGGTGAGTGAACCTGGGAGGGAAACAAACAGAAAGACAGGGTTAGTGACCCTGTGGGGACAAAGCAGAGGGAAATAAACAAGATGCTGAATGAGTGCGAAAGCTTGAGAGGTCGAGTGGCACCGGGTTTGGAGCAACGATGATCAACTGGGGTGGAAGTACTGGCAGAAGTGGCAGGCAGAGGAGGAGGTTGACAAGATGCAGGTGCGGGGCGTTAGCTGGGCTCAGGAGCAGAGGGAGAGAGAGAGAGAGCACACACAGGGGAGGAGACACAGGGGGGCAGGCAGAGAACAGAGAAAACCAGGGAAAAATCAGAATCACAGACAAAAAAGGAGAAAAAACCGGGACACTCACCGTCAGCCGGGCTGCCACCACAACATATATGGTAAAAATTAAGCTACCAGCAGCTTATCTCGCCCCCTCTCTCTTTTTCCCACTTTTTTGTCGCAGCTTAGCTTAATTAGCATAAAGACTGGAAACAGGAAAGCTGGCTCTAAAGCTCACTTATTAACAATTTACATCCATAGAAATATTGAAGCATAACAATCACACATACAGGTGCTGTTTTTTCCATTGTACAGAGCCAGGGTCTCCTGTTTCCAATCTTATGCTAAGTAAAGCTAACTGTATCCTTGCTTTAGCTTCATATTTAATGGACAGATACGAAAGTTGCTCTAGTCTTCTCACCTAACTCTTGGCAAGAAAGCAAATAATAACATTTCTCAAAATGACAGACTACTAGTTAGTCGGTGGCTAGCAGTGGTTGTTGTCAGAAGAATCACAACATTTGCATTTGAATTATTACCTGTACAAATCACTTTTTTAATTGTCAGGTTGAAATGTATTTTATCTTTTTATGGCAAATGAAAAGCCAAAACTTCAATTCATCCTAAAGTGATTCTGTTTTCACCTGTTTTGACTCAACAGTCCTGAAGACAGAGAATACACAAACAAAGAATTACATATTCATTCAGGCCAATGTGTAAATAATTCCTCTATGCCCTTGGTTTTTTGTTTGTTTGCCTGATTAATGAGTGCATTAATTCTGCCTATTCAAAATGTAACCTTATGCAACAGTGGGGACATCTGACAGCTTTTTTTCTTCCTATTCCCAGAGAACAATAAAGGAAAATGTAAGCAACCCAAAAGGTCATGGTTATTGCAGTAATATCGAGACAGTCACTACAGCTCCAAGAAGGAAATTTAATTCACTTTCTTAGTTATGTGCAGTTAAAGATTATGTGTGCATTGACATAAAGTAGTAGCTGTGATAGAAATTAAAGATTTGCTGGTCTATACATGAAAATAGATTTGTTTTTTGTTTTACAATGATTATCTTTAGCTTTGGATTTGTCTTTTTTGTTATGTAACCTTTACATTTAGCGCAGTACAAGAACAATCCTTTGAAGTTGAAGTTTACTCTCCTTGTTTGAAGATAATTTTTTAACGACTTTGACTGCTTTGTAGGGAATATACCACCATTTTGTGCACACCGGGAAATGTGGCTATAACTATAGTGGCTAATTTTCAGACTTCTTCCAAAGTCTTAAGAACATTTTACTATTTTCTTTCGGTCAGTGCACTCCTCGCTCTGGGTCAGCCTATCTCTTAAATTTGCACAGTTTTATGCCGGATAACATGAGCCTACCGGCAGCTGGAAGCTGTGTGTCTGTGTGTGCTTAGTTGAGACATGGGGTGCATTATTTCTCGAGGTGATTTTTGAGCCGATTTGTCTGGCTCATAGCACTCCCACATTTGTCCCCAAGCCGGATAAGCCAAACACAGACCCCTCGCTCACCCCGTTGTGCTTGGTCCAGCAATCAGCACAGGCGTAAAATGAGCAGCAGCCGCAAATGAGAGAACCGCCTGGCATCTTCATGAGGTATCAGGTCAATCAAGCCCACTTTAGGCGAGGCGTGCGGGGGCCCCGAGGCTAAACACTGTAGTACAGAGCTCAATAAGCGCCTGTTGGGCTCAGGGGCAGCTTACTAAATGAAAGAGGATATTGGGGAGATTGTTTAGTATTATCATCGTTCATCATTGGTCCTTGGTTGGCTGTAACAATACGATGCTTGGTTACTGCCTCCCCCCTGAGGTAGACTACCAGCTGCCACAGATAAAGATATATGAGCAGATCGGAGAGATAGGAGGAAGACAAAAAAATGAGATTGTTAATGGAACTGAATGGGACAAATATGTATTTGTGACAGAACAGGAGGGGAATCAGGAACACGTAGAAATAAAAGAGTGAGGAGAGAAATAAATGAGAGGATAGATGGGTGTTTGTGAGTTCTTGCGTTGCTATCCCCCATCTCTATACAGTGTAGTTTCAATCAATTTGTGGTGGCTGTTCTTAGCTGGCACTAAAATGGGGGCTGCAGGTAGGATAAACTGGTGGTGGGGGTAGTTCTGCCTGGACACCCTGGAGCCAGCAGTAGCAGCTGAAGAGTAAAGGATGAGGATTAAACTAAACTCCATTTTAGAAAGCACCACCCACTCTCTCTTTAGTGAGCTGATGCAGCTGCAAAGCTCTGCAGCCACTGCCTCATTCCTCAATAGATGCAACCTTGTGGCGACCGCCATCACTGTACAAAACATGTAGTTTCATCAAGGGCAGTACAGGAAGCTGTCATGGTCAAGATGTAATAATCAGAATAACATCAAATTAGTGTCTTTGTTTGGATATCTTTTCTTGTGAACAGTTAGACAGTGAAGAGCAAGAAAGAAAGAAAAAAGTGTGAGGGACAAAAGAAAAGGGGAGAGAGAGAGGGAGAGAGGAAAAGGATGGCATGTGATAAAGGTCACTAGCCAGATTCAGACTCATTATGATATAGATGAAATGAACAAAATGATCAAGTGGTTATTTCAGAGAATTCAGATTTCCCACAACAGCTGGCCCTTGTTGGCACTGTTCCTTAAACTACTGATTAAAATCTTTCGTTTAGACATTTTTTTACAAATTGGGTTCACCCTTTGGAGAACTTCCACTTAACTAGAGGATGCAGGTGCTGCCTGCAAGTTGAGGACCAGCAGAGGGATAGCTTACCCTGTACAGTGTTTTGAGTGTAAGACAAAAACCTTGCGACGTATCCATTTTAAAGCTGTTATCTATACTTTTATATTTACAATGGCTCAAATTATTATATATAATGTGGGACGTGTCACTTATAGTGACAAATCCCCTGAGAATTATCCTCAGCTCGTTTTAGCATCTTTCACCATTCAGCTTATTGTGCTCAACCCAAGTGGATAAAAATTCAATAAATACAGATTTAAATTCACTGTGAAGCGCTCAAGTTGGGGCGTCATATCTGTTGTAAATGTGACTTATTTGTATGATGTTTTTGAACAGCTGACATCCAAACAGACAACTTTGACCCATGATATTGCTCTGCTAACTACTATGACACACTAGTTAATGCTCAAGAGCTGTTTTATCTGATGGATGGTTTAAGTAGTTGCCCCAAATCACATACGATTGGTGAAATGAATGCTAAGCGGCTAACTTGAAGCAACTGAGGGTAGCGTAGACAGGCATCTATTTGATGCGCTTGCCCAGCTGTCATAGCCAACTAGGGTCTCACAATATAAAGTAGTCTGCTTTTGCCTTTTTTGTTCAGATATATTGTTCACCGGTACTGGCTATCTATTGCACAGTCCATAAACATCCATTAAATCAAACATTTCCTTATTAAACACCGTACAGCTAGCCCAGAGTAGTGTGCCTGGCGAAGCATTCAAAAAACTAAAGGTGCGCCTCCTCTGTCCAGCAACACCTGTTACCTGAGTAAAGGCTCCTACTTAAATTGCATTTGGCGCAAAGTAGAAAGGTGACACCTCCTGGGCCCACTAGTGTTCTACACCCAACACGAAAACTCAAATATGGCTCTTATAGGCCCCCAAGTTCAAGATGAGTCAGGCAGAGAGAAATATACATATTTATTTATATATGTATATATGTTTTTTAATTACATATATGTACTCTTTAAGACGAAGAAGTGAATAAGCATATTTCCCAAAATGTTGAATAATTCCTTTAACAAATATGATATGAACATTTATATGGAAAACATCATAAAAAAATTAACGAGAAGTGAATCATACAGGACTTTTAAGATACAATGCCCATGTCTGTTTGTAATGATGTTAGGCTAATGCTGGAGGAAAAAAAAAGCGTCCCACAGTCAGTGACATCATCATGTCCCTGAGTGATGTCACTGGAGCGAGTGCACAGGGTCATTTATGCTGCGCTTTAAATAGTCCACTGGACAATACAGGAGCAGCTTATCTCGCCCTCTCTCTTTTTCCCACTCTTTTGTCACTCCCTCTCTCTCTCGCTTCCTTTTCCTCCCTCCAGCCTCCCTCCCTTTCTCACAAGTCTTTTAGCAAGGGGGATGTGGGGGGGGGGTTGTAAAGCGTGGGTTCAGCGCGGCCACATCCCAGGCTCTTTGCTAGATTAATTTGTGGGGGCTCTGGCCTGCGCTGCACTGCTTACTGTACGCAGTGAAAGTCACTCAGGGATTAACGGCAAGCAGGAAGGCAATGGCCCCCACCCACTTGCTGCATCGGCAGAAAAAGACCGCCACCCCCTCCTCTGTCTCCCTCCTTCCCTCCCAAACCTAACCTCCATCTCTCTTTCCTCTCTCTCTCTCAAAACCACTTTCTCTAGCTCTCATACCTCCTTCTCTACCCCAGCCCTCTTTCTTTCTTTCTTTCTTTCTTTCCATCCCATCAACCCCCTCTCTAGTTAATTACTGTAATGGGCTGGCCGTCCTTGGGGGTAGTTGGAGGGCAGGGGGTGGGACCAGAGGAGATGCTGTATGGTTCAGCTCTGTCATGCTTCTTGCCTCTAGCACTGATACACACTTCAAATGCATGGTCATGACTCCCCAACATTCTCATACACACACACATATATTGGACATTGAAAAACACAAATCACAGAGATAAATTGTTGCATAAAATAATACATTTCATCAGTCACGTTACCGAGAACTATAAATTAGAGCCTGTAATAATGATTTTTTTTTTTTGGCCAACTGACGGCAGCGGAAACAAGTTGAGCATACCAATGACCTATCATCACCTTCTAAGTTTATTTAGTGAACATTATCACTTATTTGGAGTTGTGTTTCTGGCTGGCTGAAAAAAAGTCCAATATTCAGTCTCTTTTAGTTCTGTTTTTGGTCTCCACCAACTTCTTAAGGGAAATATCTGGCTTGTTAGCTGCTAGATGCTCCACTATGTTCTCCAGTTAGTCTTAAATTTTTTTTTTGTTTATCGTTTAGTGCTGAGCAGGGAGTGTACAGTTGTTATTTTTTTAGCCTGCTTTGGCTAAAAACCACACTGTGAGAGAGCCGAGAGTCAACCAAAACAGTAAAGCTGAGCAATTAGCTGAGGGGAGCTGCAGATTCAGGTTAGTTAGGTAGGTTATAATTCTCTGTAGTTTCATCACTATGAGCAACCTCTTTCACATCGCCACATGGTTTTAGCTTTGTCATTTGACACATTTAAGATTTTAGCCAACTGTACACTGCAACTAATCAAACTCACTATTGCTGAAAAGACACCTTAAACAGGATCAAAAACTGGGTTTAATGTCATGAAAATCTTAAGGATTATAAATTGTACATATATATCACAAGAAATATTTCACATATACTTGTAGTAAAAGCAAAATACAACATAGGAGAGGAAAGGAAGGTAGAAAAAGGAGTTGAGTGGAGAAAGAGTGGATAGTTAGAGAGTAATGGATGGCAGCATGGAGAGTGATGCTGAGATGGATGCAGCAATATACCCAAAGTGTCCATGCGCAGGGAATGTGGGGTTTTGTGTGGGAACTTATTGGCCCAGTTTAAGGATCAGTCAGCTGAAACACTTTGGCTGAAGCTGACAGCTGTTTGAGAAATGCCAAATGGTGCTGGCAGAATGCAGGCACACACACATTTGCTTTCCATCCGTCCCTCATACACGCATACAAACAAACTCTCAAATACCCCAGATCACACTTACATAATGCACAAATACAGTCTGTGTAATTACAAATGCAATATTTGCACATGAGCAAATATGCTAAACCCCCCACCCCCACCCACCCACTACATATACAATTGCAGATGAGGAAGCATACATACGTCTGTGTGCTTATAGGAGTCACTAAGCAGACATGACTTCTCAATCAAGCCAGTTAACTTGATCATCCGTCTGGCTGACTTTAGGAAGAAATCATTTTAATCCTTTCACTGTTTGGACTATTTGTGGCTTCACAGCTGTAAGACAGAATCCACAGAAACATAATTCACCATTTAATCACCATCAAGTTTGATGTATTATGTTTGCCCGTTGCTTAAACACATTGCAGGAAGGAAATGATAGGAGACTTTTTATTTTGGAGCGGCTCCATTTACAACTGAGAGAGACTTGGACTGTGAGAGGGTATTTAATTGAGAGATTCTGGGGTTACTGTGTACACTACTGAGCCGTAATGGAGGCACTTCTGAAGGGCGCTGGGTTCATTTTCTTGGAAAATCTCTGCAATTTTATCTGTTTATCCAGTGACACAAGGCTGTGAAGCTCAACAACTATTCTGCGAACTGCTATAATTAAAGCGAGGAAGTGTCTTGTTTTGCTCCATGGGGGGAGCAGTTAGAAAATGTTGGGGGTTAGTGCTGAGTACGTAGCGGATACATATAGCCAATGAATCAATAAGTAGATTAACAGAAAATTGATTGGCAAAAATTCTCTTGTTCCATGCTTCTTGATTGTATGGTATGATTGTTTTTCATTGTCCTATGTGATAGCAAATTCAAAACCTTGACTGTAAATAACAACAATTTGAAGACATCACCATAGGCTTTAGGAATTTGTGATTTACTATTTTCTCACATTTGTAAAACAAACGATTAATCAATTAATGAAGAAAAGAGTCAGCAGGTCAATCAGTAATGAAAAGAACTGTTGTAGTTGTAGCTCTAATCCAGCTAATTAAAACTTGGGGTTTTTGGCCATGATTTCCATCAGTTACATTGTACTCACCAAGGTAATGCGTTCTGAGGACATTGCTATAAAAAAGTCTGACAGGACAAGAAACTAAATTAAATAAACTAACAGTTTAGCCAGATTATCAAACACTTTATTTGGAGCTAAATGTGAAAGTGAGCCCACCCAAGAAGTCGGCAGTAATCCCTCATTGCACAGAAGTTTCTTGCCTTTTGCTACTCTCTTTGCAAAGATGCAGCATTCCCTTGATCTCAGCACTTTTTTTGGTTTGTCATAGCTGAAAGAAATGATGACTAAACCTACAAAAATAAAATCCTAGTTGTAAATAAATCAGAAGTTGTCTTTTAAAACCTTACAAGGGAGTATGTTCATGTAAAAATAAAATCATTATGTAGTTGCGGTGAAGAAAAGCAGACTGAAAGTGAAATGGAGATGAAACAGCCATTCAGGCTTAATATCATACTAACTTCTGCTGTATGTATTTTCTTCAGGATTGTTTTAGCCGCTTCAAGATGCACTTCAGCTCCGGCAGTTTCACAACTAACTGGCAGCGACTAGAGTTTGGTATAGTCACCGGGTGTACCATCTCTGTGATTTTGTTTGCAGCTGCAATGAATCTGCTTGTCAGGTCAGTAGAGAGGAGTGGCCTTCCTGGGAAATACAAGGCATGGGGGCACCAGCACGGAGTCCTTCCAAGACTCCTGTGGCCACTGCTTGTGTATGAGGTCCCCGTGTCAACGGTAGAGGTTTTGGAAAGGAAAATCAACAGCTTTCTGAGAAAGTGGCAGTCGGTATCTAAAGGTTTTTCCTCTGTTGTTTTGTACCGCTCAGGGAGCAAGCTGCAGCTGCCACTTGCATCAGTCGTGGAGGAGTATAAGACATCAAATTCCGGTTAGCGATGATGCTGCGAGACAGTGAGGATGAGATGGTCTGGCGGGCAGACATCAGCATTCGGGAAGGACAAAAGTGGACAGCAAGCCGTGCACTGAGAGAAGCGGAGGAGCGACTACGGCACGCTGATGTCGTGGGGATGGTCAACCGGGGAAGGCTGGGCCTTGGTTGTATCACCAGAGCAAGTTGGAAGGACGCAAAGTCAAGGGAGCGGAGAGGAATGGTGCAGACATAAATCCGGGCGGTAGAGGAAGAGTCCAGACAGGACAGGGCTGTTGCTATGAGCCAGCAGGGTAGCTGGAGGGAGCGTGCGAGGGAGATCTCTGGGATGGAAGGACATCTGGAATATGGAGCATCGGATTAAGTTCCTGCTCTGCTCCATTTATGACGTCCTACCAACACCAACAAACCTCCAAAGGTGGAGATTAACAGAAAACCAATGCTGTCCATTGTGCAGGAGGCCATCAAACCTGGAAACACATCCTGTCATCATGCAAAACAAGCCTGGCAGATGGGAGATTCAGGTGGTGTCATGACCAGGTGCGCGCTCAGCTGGCTGAGGGGTTGGAGAAGGAGAGGAGGAAAAAGAACAGCAAGCTCCAAACCAAGGGTCCTTGTTTTATCAGATTCCTTAGGCCCGGGGAGAAGGCAGGGAGGCAAGGTGTAGGTGTAGGCATCCTCACCACAGCAGATGACTGGGAGATGAGAGTTGACCTCGGAAGGCAGCTCAAATTTCCAACAGAGAATACTAGCACCAGCCTCCGACCTGACATTGTACTCTGGTCAGGAGCAACAAAGAAGGTGGCTCTCCTGGAGCACACAGTACCCTGGGAGGAAAGGATGGAGGAGGCACATGAGCGCAAGCTTAGGAAATATCAGCCCCTCATCCTTGAGAGCCAGCAGGGGGGTTGGAAAGCATGGAACCTGGAAGTTGGGTGCAGAGGCTTCCCAGCGCAGTCACTCTGGAGAGCATTTGGAGTCCTTGGGGTCAGAGGATCAGCCCGTAAGAAGCTGGTTGAGGACATCTCCAAGTGGGCAGAGACTGCATCCAGGTGGCTCTGGTTGAAATGGGGTGAGGAGTGGCGCATCCAGGCTGGCAGGGTAGAGGGAGGGCAGAGCCAAATGGTGGAACCTGAGGGACTGAGGGGGTGGTTCCAGGACGCTGGTTCTACTATCGAGCCCCACGGAGGTGTCGTGGGTTAATCGACAAAACACCGATGAAGGGGGGTGCCCACTTGAAAACCCTAGGTTGCCCTAAGTTGATGGAAGAGCGGTTCCTTAACCTAACCGCCCACAGAAAGTGCAAGAGATAACTCTTGCTTAGTGAGGCGGCTACAAGACACATGTTTTTGCAAGATTACGGATCAAATCAATCTCGATGATGAATCTGAATATTTCCTTCTTAATTTGGTAATTTAGGATTTCAGGCCCCGGAATGACACCACATGATCTGGATTTGTCACATTTGTCATTTGGAATGAATGAAGTCCAGCCCTCATCTGTATAAAGTACATAAACACACACACAGGGGCTCCAGATTATGATAATGTGGTGGCTTTGTGGCGTTGTGTGTATGTGTGTGTTTGTTCATAGATTTCTGTTTCTGTCAGTCCATGGGTATTTTCACACCATTTTCACAAATTTAAATGCCACTGATTCTCTTAAGGGAAGAGGAATGTCATCTTAGGTATTTAGCAGAGAAAGGGAATTGGGAAACACACAAATAAAAAAGCTTCATGAAAAAGTGTTGGATAATCATACTGAAGGAGAGGGAGACCTTACAGCACTTCCAAATTGCTCTGGTGCCACTGATCATTAAGATGATTATGATGTGAATATTTACTGTTACTGCTACTATGCTTGCTGTGCGGTAGCCTGCAGCCATTAACATCTCAACTGTGGCATTAAGTCTCTCACACACATGCACATGTGCACACACACGCACATTGCTGCACACAAGCGCACACGCACACTGCTGCACAAACCCTCCTGCAAATAACAGAGAACATCAATTACTTAACGCATATGAGCAAGTAGCCAATTACCACCACCATAATCATTAGCGTTCATTTCCATTTCTACCCAAAATATTACATTCATCCAAGTAACTCTACTTGAGGGCATTTATTGGTAAATTACCAAGCAATTGTAAAAAAAAAAAATTAAAAAAAAGGAAATTTAATCAACTTCTCATTCTAGCTCCATATGTAACAGAGAAACATGAGTGTTCTAATATAACATCATTTCTCTAATTTTGTATGTCTTAACTTTATTAACTTAATATTGTTATTGTTCTTCTCCATATTGTGATTCTACTACTGCTTCTTATCTCTTCTTCTGTGAGGAAGGGTTCCCCCTCATTTGCTCCGCAGTTTTCTCCTTCTTTACCCTTTGAATAGCTTTTTCTTTAACTGTCGCCCCACAGGTATGTGGAATGTGCCCTCTTGGAAAAGTCTGAGATTCTCCCTTAATACTCAATACTCACTCAATAATTCTGACTTCACTATACTTGACTTGCGGCACAGCAACATTCATTTGCGTATCCTCGGTGCTGGGAGCTTGGTCATTTAGTAGCTGGAGAGCACATCCACCAATTGTGGTTTCATTACAGTAAAGTGAATTTGGTCTGACATAAATTCTGGTGTGACTGAGCCACGCTTACTGTGAATGTTTGCAGGCTTGTTTCATCTCTCTTTGCAACTGCTGTGCTGAGCACTGGCCAAGGGGTAAAGATCAGAGGCCAGGGAGAGGTCAGCCAACCAGACAGACTGTTGGCTTTCAGTGGAGTGACTAACAAGATGCTCATGTAATGTAAATGACTATATGAAACCAGTGCCTTGGACAGATTGAACCCAGGACTTTAAATGGACAGCTGAAAGAAATATTATTAGCTACATAACACTCTAAAAGAGTAGTGGCTGCCAACTTGTCAATCAACCTGTCGATCTTTGTGAAAAGAGCAGATTGCGAAGCATTAGGAGAGGGGAATAAAAATGCAAATGAAATAACAAAATACTTTTTTCTAACAAATCAGAAATAACGTCGCAGGGTCATAACAACACGCAGGGTCAGCATGGTCAAAAAGGCAAAGACTTTAATTTCACCTGGGAACGTGAGTTTTTGTTCACCCTGGTCAAAGGCCGATCAATCTGCATAATTTCTCACTAAACTATTGCCAAAACAAATAATAATTTGTTGGTAATTTGGAGCCTCAGCAACCTTCCCGACCACTTTCAAAAGGACTCAGGTTACAGTATTGCTCAAAAAGCCCTCCCTCGACCCTACTCAAGTTGAGAACTATTGGCCAATTTTGTTTCCACCATTTTTATCTAAAGCTATCGAACGGGGAGTCTTCAAACAGGTCTCAGAATTCCTCTCACGGAATGACTTCCTAGATCCATATCAGTCTGGTTTTAAGAGTGGCCACTCTACTGAAACCGCTTTTCTGTCTGTAACAGAAGCCCTAAGGTCAGCTAAAGCTGCAGCCCAATCCTCGGTTGACCTATCAGCTGCCTTTGACACAGTCAATCACAGGATCCTGCTATCCGCACTCTCAGCAATGAGCATCTTGGGGCAAAGCACTCTTGTGGTTCGAATTCTACCTTCGGGGCATTCCTATGATGTTTTGTGGCAAGGACAATTATCTTCCTCCCACTGCCTCTCCACAGGGGTGCGCCAAGTCTCGGTGCTAGGGCCCCTTCTCTTCTGGGGCCGATCATTTGCTCGGATGGCTTCTCTTACCACTGCTACGCAGATGATACGCAACTCTACCTATCCTTTGCGGTAGAGTTGATCACAGACTGTCTCTCGGACATATCTGGATGGATGAAGGCTTTCCACCTTCAACTAAACCTCTCTAAGACTGAACTCTTGGTCATTACAGCAAGCAATCTATCCACCACAACATCAAACTACAAATTGACTCCTCAACTATCACTCCAACCAGGGAGGCGAGAAACTTGGGTGTCATGATTGATGACCTTTTCAGACCATGTTGCTGCTGTCTCTCGGTCGTGCCGCTTTGATCTATAAAACATAAGGAAAATCAGGCCCTACCTCACTCAGTATGCCACCCAGCTTCTGGTACAGGCCATGGTCATCTCTCACCTCGACTATTGCAATGGCCTCCCAGTAGGTCTTCCAGCTTGTGCGGTAAAACCCCTACAAATGGTTCAGAACACAGCCACGTGTCTTGTTTTTGCTCAGCCAAAACTCATGTCAGTCCATTACTCAGTGACCTCCACTTGCTTCCCATGGCCTCCCGAATTAAATTCAAGTCACAAGTCAGTAATGATTGCATATAGAGTGAATACTGTAGTTTATGAGCTCCATAACACAAGTTTACGTTCCTTCTTGGCCACTACTATCCTCCAACGAACGCCACTTGGCTTTTCCATCCCTACACACAAAGCAATCTCAGTCCCAGATGTTCTCATCTGTGACACCACGATGGTGAAAAGAGCTACCACATGCCATCAGAGCAGGGGAGTCCCGCTCTAACATCAAGAAGTTCCTGAAAACTCATGTCTTCCGAGAACACACTCTATCTCATTGATGCGATATGTGCTACTAGCTCTTACTAGTATTTATAGTCAGATCTCGTGCTGTATTTGATGCTTTGTTGATGCTTGTATGTTGTTCCTCAAATGTAAGTTGCTTTGGATAAAAATTAGCAAATGTAATGTTGGAACATCACCACTCCCACTTCCTACCCAAAGCGGTGTTGAAGGCCCAAGAGTTGCTTTTTAACATAGGCCTATCCATAGAAAAAAGGAAGGCAGCAAGGGGTGTGCTTTAGTTTAGTATAAGTCACTGTTACAACCCAGCTCGTTAGGGTAAGGCAGTAACAAGGTATTTGGGATTGAAATGAAAGTGGTAAAGGACAACTGAATTTAGGTTAAAGTCAAATGTTTAATTAAATGATTTGTCTCAAGAAAACACAACAAAAAAAGGCTATATAGGTACTGACCAAAAAAGGAAACAAAAGGAGGTATTGTCCAAAGACAGCTCTCTACTCAAAAAACACTGAAGAACAAAAGGAGGTCAGTACTTATATGCTTTACAAGAATGCAAAGTAACCAAACAGACAATGCTCAAACCAAAAGAGTGCCACTCACACTCACACTATGTGATTTACAAGGGTTCTAACTGACAGAAGCCGCTTCGGCAGACAACCGACAGAAACAGGTAAATGCCAACACTCAAGAAATTCACTATTAACAGGGGTACACAACCAACAATGAGACGAACTGATCACTGGCTCACAGTCACCTCGAACTGCAGAGACACAAACTATTTGTAGGCCAGCTGGTGTTGATTGGCGAGTCCTGGTTGGCAGGTTTGGTCGGATCTTCAGCCACACCAATCACAGACGCCAGCAAACAGCAACCAGGAAGTGGGCGGTCCCAGGTCCAGAGGAACCAATCCTCAACAGGGACTCACAGCTGGGATTTGCATACCATTCAGAGAACTCCAGAACACAACTATTACTCTAAGGCAGCCAGCTGCGGCCGTAACAGTCACCTGTCACACAAAAAACATCATGTTTTAAAAGAATACAAATTATTCAGCATTTGAACATATGTGTGGGATTTTATGTTTTATATTTAAGGTGAGGTAAGGTACTTTATTGTCACATACACATACATGTTGTGAAATGTATTCTCTGCATTTAACCCATCCCTCAAGGGAGAACAATGTGAGACAAACATGCCACACTTGTGTTCTCATCTTTTGTTATTTCCTCTTTTTCTGAACAGTAGTTCTTGGCCCGTATTTGCAAATGAGAAGCTGTCTTGGCTTTGGTGACCACTGCCATAAATTCTAATACACAAAGGTAACCAAATGGTCCTACATATTGCTTGTGTATTCAAACATTGCGGCCCCATTTTGCAGTAGAATGACAATATAGCTTTTCTAAACATGCTGATGTTTGGATATATTGCACTGTGACCCGGAAGCCACATTATTGACTGCACTCGCTTGAGGAAAAAAAGTAAACAAACGGGTGAATCATTGTATGCTAGGAGAAGTGTGACATGTTTGTCTCGCATTGTGAATGTGTTCTCATCTATTTTTATTTTCTCTTTCCACCCAACCCCCCCCCCCCCACACACACACACACTCCTGTCACAGTAGGATGTGCATCATAGTGTGTATTGCCAACAGGGTCAGCTTCGCAATAACAGTAAACATTCTGTCGAGGATATCTGCTTACACAATAAATGTAACTGATTTAAAATCAGCATCTAAGGACAGGTGCAATTAGTAAGGAGAGAGGGCAGCTGGTTGTTGAACATAACAGGGACTTGTGAGACCTCCACACTGCAAAAACATCTGCTCTGGCTCTGAGGCTTTTTGAATCTTATTTTTGGGGTTGTGGAATTTATTTTAATCAAGTGTCTGGCCGAGTCATGTGAAATATTTCTTTTTCACCAAGGCCAGTAAGACTAAGCAACTTGTTGCAATGGACACTCTGTGCTGCATATTGTGTGCAGGTGTGTGATCAGCACTTCTCAGCATGCAGAAATGCCTGCCCTGGCTCGTGGGACCAAACCGAGACATGAGTTAATGATGGACAGGTGAAAGCTTGGGAGAGACATGAAGAATAGAGATCAGAGGGCATCAGCCAGAGCGTGAGTTACAGGGAAATGTCTTCATTCTCATGCCAACAACATTCTCACTTTCTTCCTCTCTTCTACTACCCTGAGATTTGGCCTTCTTAAAAAGGGACGCACGGCTCTTCATATGTGTACACAGAACTACCCTCAACACATGGTTTAAAGCTGCTATAGTAAATACATTTACATAAGAATGGAGCGCATGACAGTATGTAATGTGAAAGGTCATGTTTAGTGACAAACGCTCAGAATTGTTGCATGACACTGCAGCTCAGCCTCAGTGTTTTAGCATTCTTTAGCGTGCTGTTTGGTTTTAAGGCCCACACAGTTTTTTTTTCTACCACAGCAGGCAGCTATTTTCAGCAAAACAGCTCTAAAAACCTGATCAGCACCAAACGGAAGTCAGACAACAAATAGACACAGTAGACCTTTTTGCAGCTAAAGAACCAATTTTATTTTTGGAAGTACATTTCTGAGGTGGACACAAACACAACTCCAGCGGGATGATAATGTTGCTCGGCCTGCTGGATGTGTGAATAATCAGCTATAAGTGCAAACAAAGTTCGCCATACTGATATAAAATGACAATGGTGTGCCAGTATTGTGTTTACAGCTAACTTCCAAGGAACAAAGCAAAAACAAGCTCTTGAAAAATGAGAAAGAAAGCCTTTAGAGATTTGTTGTTCTCTGCACTACTAGAATTAACACTAATATCTATATTTAAAAAAATTTAAGTAACCCCTTACTTTCATTGGAAGCAAGTGATATCAACAGTGGCTGACTGTTTGTCCTTTGGGATATTCTTAGGTGTAATTTGGTCTGCGTAGCACCTGTGCATAACAACTCCAGCTTCAATGTGCATACTGAAAGACGAGCATGCACAAAGGTTATGATTGGCTTTGGAATGACTTTAAGAAAGGAGCAGACAGATGCTGCAAAAAGTCTATTTATAATGTACATTTAATTGATTTTTCGCATTACATTTGAAATTAAACAACACAGTATAAATAATAGTAATAAAAATCCTCATATAATCATAAAATCTATGCTAAAATAACCCTGTATATTGCACATTACTTTCTCCTCATCCTTTTCCTAAATCCCAAAATCCTGCCTCTGGATCCTTTCACCATCCACCTCAACCTACCACTATATCTCCCATCCTACAAGTTCTTTTGAGGAAGTGTACATTACTTTGTAATGCACATTGTAAGACCATTTTCATTGCTGTGAGTTTAAGTGGGCTGATTCTTATAACTTTTTGATCACTGCAAACGGTGTATTTATAAAATCCTAGAATCAGCCCAGAGCATGTGGCCTTCGGAGTACCAGAACCCAAAGGCATTAATAATTACAACATACAGTATACATCCTTTGAAAGACATTTCATGGCCAACAGAGCTACCTGTGTGTCATTCATGTCACACACATGTGTATGGCAGGAGAATGTCAAAGAATGAGGAAGGGCTAGAAAATTTAGCAACAGCTTAGCTTGTGCTGAGATGTTTGCAGTGTCTTAGCAATCTCTGACTTTAGTAATTACGTAAGAGAATGAGTTGCAAATCAATTCTTATTAAGTCGATTTATGTGCCACGCAGGTACGAGTTGCCAGCTCGAGTGTCCATCCTTGGCTTTTAGCACTGTAAACAGATTTGAAGCTTTCTGTAAACAATTCAATAAACGTCATATTTCAGGAGAGGTAGTCAGACAGTTATATCAAATGAGGAATTGAGTTTTGCACCTAAATTAAACCAATGTGCCTGGAGCTGCAGGGTTTGTCAGCTTAGAACCACCGCAGACACTGTAGCGTTAGTGTTACAGAGCAAAACAACTTGTTTCCTGAACCAGGCTATATGGTGCTTATTGTCTAGCTAAGATATGGGAGGGCATTCTGTAGTTTGAGTGGAAGGGCTATGTGTGTTTGTATGGGTGTGCAGTGCTCTTTATGTGTGAAACACAACTGTCAAGGGAGGCCGAGCGATGCACTCTTTTTGACCCTGTAACCCTGAAAAGATCCTCTCAGCCAAACTGGAGGTGTTTGTGTTTTTTGTGTATGTAGGAGAAATCGAGCCAGTCTCCGTGACTCTCTCCGCCTTGCGATCAGGCTTGTATACACACACAAACACACACACTCCAGATGTCAGGCCGGTTTCACACACCAGTGGACATATTGTTGCTACACCTTCTTTCCCCTCACATTTCACCCTCTCCCCATCATGTCACCTTTTCTCATCCCTTTCCTCCTGTTAATTCGGTCTTCCGTCACTCCTCTCACACCTCTTCACCACCTGCTGTGCTCCCCTTGTTTTTCTCCCCACCATCCCAGCCTTTTGTCACCTTTTTTTCTCTTGCTCCGTCTCACAACATCTCACTCAATCTTGGAGGATTTCCAGAGTAAACAATACCAATTTAATTCCACCAGAGAATGGTCAGTAAAGACATGGACGTTGCTGGACTTGCATCTGTGTGATTATGTCTTTGTGTGCATGTACACAGGTGTACATGCATATTTGTTGACATGGACCAAGGCAAAAAGAAAACACAAGTTTAGGTTATCCATGGGGCAGAAGAGCACAACAACAGACACAGAGCTGCACACTGCTACATCACAAAATGTATTTTATGTTTATATTAATGGGGCGGCCAGTTTGCCAGAATCTTATTGAAAACAAATTTGACAGCAACCCAGCTAGAATTTGGCTCAAACTGGTTGGCACAGTGGCCAATCAGAAAAAGCACTGGCTTATCTTTAGAAACTCCATCCAACGAGCTTGGCATTCTACAAAATCCTCAACAATGTCCTTTATATCTTGGTCCTAAGCTCTGATGCTCAGCTCCAATCATTCTGTTGTGTTATGCTGCCGCATGAGCAGTTTTGTTTAGTTTTTAATCGCCAAAGGATGGTTCTGCTGTTGTAGTTATATGACAGGTCTCAGTTTGCCCAGCTTGCTTGAGACTATGGTCAAAATTACCAACATTACAACTATCCTAGCTAACAATTACCTGAGGGAACTTCCTCGGATATCTGGTTTAAAGGAGCAAAGAGAAAGCCTCAAACATCTTCTGTGGTGTAGGTATTCCTAATTTTCGTAATTCCCCTCAGTTGAACACAAAACATCTGCAGAGAAGAGTAATATGACTATACTCCACTGTTAGCTATAGTTGTGGGTGCTCCTCTCCAACACAGTTAGCCAGCCACAAAGGCCATTCTGCCCACCCTTCAAGTCGTCCTCTAAGTAGTTGTGTTTCCATCAATGTTTTATTTCTGCTAATTTTGGAATATTGCATTAGATAAGGTTGATAGAAATGGCAAAATTCGAAAACAATGCTCCCTTGAGGTGTTTTTTTTATCTTTTTCAAAAAAGAGTTAAATACGGAAGCCCTAAGCGGCCATCCATTCAAATATATTTTTTAACTCAGTTTTCCGGAGAACGGGATAAGTATCTCGTGATCTCAAGATAACAAACCATAGCTGAGGGTCGGCAGGTGCGTTTCTTTACGATAATTTCAGAAAACTTTTCAGTGTCACTGGATAGCTCTGCTGGTAGAGCACAGGACTCATTATCCAAAGATTGTTTGTTTGACTCCCACTCTCAATGATTTCTTAAAATTCTTCTGTGTGTTTTTTATTATCCTCTTCAACAAAGTTGTTATGAAGAGCTTCAGAGGAATCCAATCACACATTTCCCGACGGCAATTTCAAACGTTCCGACAGGAAATGTCTAGCGTTAAATGGATTCCCATAATTGAGAAGTGCAGGAATAAGTGGGGAAATGAAAAGTCCATAGGTTGATGGATGTGGCCTAATTGCCGGGATGCACACAGTCCAGCACGTGCATGTGAAACTTCATAAGAACTCTGTTGAAGAGGATTATGAAAAAGACAAAAAAAGCCAGTCTTCCTTAAGGATCGAACACACAACCCATAGACTATGAGGCCTGTGCTCTACCAACGGCTCTAACCAGTGACATTGAAAACTATACTGAAATTCCCATTAAGAAACATTCCTGCTGACCCGTGTTAAAGTACTGTTTTGTTATCTCGAGATTACAAGAAAATTATCTCATTATCACGAGAAAACGGAGTAAAAAAAAAATTGAATTGATGGCTGCTTAGGGCTTCTGTATTTATGCACTAAATGGATGATGGAAACACCTTTGCCGAATAAGTTCTGACCTGGCGTACCTTTACCTTACATGCCTGATCAGCTGTTTCTGTTGTCAGTGTCTTCAGGGATATTCCCATAATGCGCAGAGACATGGCTGGTTGCATTTTCTGGAGACCTCCATGCATTTGTCTCAGATCCATGGTCGTTAGTTCCATGTGGCTGGTTTTGTTTCTGGTTTGCAACCAGTTGATGGAAATGTGCCTAATTCACATTTCAAGTTTACTTAAAATCAGCTTGACAATTTGATGGAAAAATGGAAAATGAAAGAAGCCTAAATTTAACACATATAATTTGATTGACACAGATGAAAATTCTTAGTGACAATTCTGGCCTTATAACTGCAATAACTTATTTATTGGCCACTTTGTGGCAACAGAAACAAGCACAGCACTGACTTATTATATAACCTTTAAAGTTGACATGGTAAACTAGTTAACAAACAGTTGTCTACACATCCAGCAGAAAGAGAGTAACATTAGCATTTATTTGGAGTCACGTGATGTCCAATAATCACTCTGTTTTAGGTCTGTTTGGGTCTTCACCAACTCTTAAATCTGGCTCTTTGGCTGCTAAATGCTTCACCATGCTCACCAGCTAGTTACTAACTTTGTCTGTTGTTTGGTGCAGAGTAGGCAGCATACAACCAGCTTTTACAAGTTCGCACTGGATATAGCTGCCTGCTCTGGTCAAAAATAATGAAAAAGTAATCGTTAAGTAAAAGTGAATCAAAGACGTAAAACTAAAAACAATGATTAGAAAGATGCTATAAAGCTGTGTAGCTGATAGAAATATTGATTGCTGCCATAGACTGTACATAAGAAGTGGATGCAGTCATTGTGACGTTACCTGTTGGTTTGTGGAGCCTCGAGTTTGGCTGATAGGGCGCTGGCATGCCATATTTGGATGAGACGGTGGAGCTAACGGCCATGCTAGCTTGCTTAGCTAGGTGCATCTGTAATTCATGTTAACTGTCATTTTAACAGGACAATTTTGTCTAGCGAACAACAGTCTTAAAACTAAATGTACTCACCAGAGAAAGTGAACATCCAACTCCTAATAAGCTTTTTCAGTGGCTGGTTAAATTTACACAGTGCCGTGGGTACGAGTCACTCTGGCCTGATTGACAGGTCGCCATGGTAACAAGCATACTCTGCTTTATGGTCTGTTTTCCTCTAAATAGGACCATAATTTACTAAATGAACATCATGTCGTATTGAAGAATACATGTAACTAGCGATTGAGACCTTAAATTCATTAGGAAAGACTTAACTGAGGTAATTATTCAGCTGAGCAGTAGGGTCATTTTACCATTATTTCTAATGGAGCCAGACTTCTTTTTGAAGCCAGAAGAGTCGCCCCCTGCTGGCCGTTTTATAGAATGCAGGTTTAAGGGACTTTGGCATGGGCTTCGCATCTCAGACGGGAAGCTTCCTGCTTGATTGCTGCTCAAAACATTCCTTGATTGTGATTCAGTGTCTCTCTCTTTGCGACGGGAACTCTGTCTCTTTCAGGCCACGGACACCCAGCCCAGCTGCCCTGTCTGCTACTGAAATCAGAGACAAATGAAGAGTTTGTCATAGGCTGCTGAGCAGTGTCATGCCCCCCCCCACACACAGCAGACTGGAGTCAGGGCAGGGTGTGAGTCAGAGACACCCCTGGGATTTGATCCATCCTTGTTTTTGTATGAATCGGCAGCCACACAGGAGCTGTCTCTATTTTTTACTCATCATAGGGTTCAGCACCGCACAGTGACCTGGATCACCCACAGGACCTCAGGGTGCTCTAGCAGTAGTATTGAAAAAGCGAACACGCATTTTTCCTAAAACGTTAAAATATTCCTTCAAGCAGTTTTTAGTCACTTTGGAAAGGTAGAAGTTAGTTAGAATTTAATTTACAGTATTTGTTTACTTAAACTTGCGGTGTGGAACTTTTGTCTCCCCCTTCAGACAGTGAGAGTAATTACACAACACTGTCCACGCACTTATGACGTACAGGCTACTGTAGCTATCGCTTCCCCCTTCAGCTTTGGCAAACCAGTCATTGCTAGTTGGCATAAACCACATCACTACTGGTTCACCAGCGTGGGAACGTTGCCAAAAACACCAGATTTCAACATTCCAGTGTACTGCGATATCCATAGATTTACCTGGCATTGTGTGAACTCGTTTTCTGAGGGCTTTAGTGTAAGGGATGTTCATTTATTAGATCATATGAAGTCCTTATTATGTGTAGGCATAACTAACTGTGTCAGATAGACTGTAACCAATTATCATTATATGTAATGTGTTTTTTTCCCCAGCATCTTGGCATTTAATCTTTATGAGCATTCGGCCGTGCTCTGATGTAAATTACTGTAAGGCAGTATGGTGTGTATGATTGCCTGAATAAGTAAACAAGAGCCTGGGTAATTAAACCAGCCGTGAATCAAAAATAATCAGCCACACAGCTAACGGATAGACTCGCATAACTAATTTGGCCTTCCAGTTTCTCCACTTTTATGCTAACAGCCAATTTAACAACAAACTGTTCTTCCCGCAGACGTGAACTCAACGGTCTGTTAACTCTCAGGAAGGACAGAGCATATGTTCATTCCTGACTCATTGTGCACCTCAATCACATCCAACTGTTTTAACTTGACAGGTTTAAAGTGTGAGAGCAGGTACTGATCAAGGCGGCGAGGATTCTTGCAAAGAAAGAAGTCCGAGCGCAGAACGAAGAAGAAGTGGATGATGAAATTAATGATGAAACAGATGAGGTTTTAATCAGAATCTCTCTATGCTGGCACTCTGTGGGAATTCTTCACCTCATCAGGCCTCTGTATCCTCCCTCACTGGACGACGGGCAACCTCCCAGAGTGCCATGCTGCGTGGCCTTTTCAATAATGTAGTGGGGGAGAGAAGGGAGACAAAATTATAGAAGAAACGATTTCCTGGCACTGTGGGAGCCCCCTCTGTGACATTTACCTCCAGCAAGGCCATGAATGTGTATGTGCGTGTTTGATAGACCTGTGCCACACTAATGATACCCCCCTCTGGCACACTCACTCGAGGCACAAAACTCTCTTGCTAGTGATGCCACACGTGTCCTTTCGAATTACACTGGAGGGAACGAAGGAAGAAAAGTGAGGGGATAATGGCAAAGAATGATTGTAAAGTGTTTTGAGAGTTGAATACTCCCACCCAAGTGTGGAGCTGAGGAACAACAGAATGGCGGGAAACAAAGGGAAAACAAAAGACCGTTTTTGTCAGCTAGACGTGATCATCCTGTTTAATCCATCAGCTCCACCTGTTACTATTTCATACCTCATTAACTGTCCCTCCAGTTTGCAGCACTGGGTGGTCCCCTATGTCTCCACAGGGAGTCCCCTACACCCCACCTGGACACATGCCATCTATCATTACCCCCTGTTTCAGCTCAGGGCCTGCAGAATGTCACACAGCTGGAGTGTGAGGCTCTGAAGACAGATGAAAAAGAAAACCCTGGTAAATGTCATTAAAAAGACAAGACCACACTTTTGCTGCCCACAATTTAGTTATAGAGGGGATTCACTGTAGCGCTAAATTAACCAACTTCAACAAAGAATTAGGTTAGATGGAGTTGTCCAGATGAAAGATGAAATTGCAGATGTTCAAATTTTTTTCTGAGCATTTAAAGACTTCATCCGTGTTGGCTGAGAGACTGAGACTCAAGACTGAGATTGAAAGTTTGTTTTGGACCTCAGGTACAGCATTCAAGGTAACAATTTCACCACAAGGCTCATTTAGTAGCTGTTCTGGAGCTTTTGATCGTATTTGATACCTCGATCAACATGGACAAGAAGTCAATTTTCCATTGTGGAACACATGCATTTATAATGAAACCAGTGGCAGATTTACCATCAGATTTCTTAGTAACATTTGAAGCAATCGGTTCTTGATTTTCCTGGTCAATTTGACAGCTGTCGCTTGCAGATCTTATCGTGCTGAAAGACTGAGACTTGAGCTGCAAGTAACTCCAGCTTACTACTATAGGTAACATTCAGGGTTGGGAGAATTACTCCAGCTATTTGCCCCTATTTCCAGGAAAAACGCCTAAAATAACATACCCAAAATTAATCAGGAATAATTCCTCAACCATTTGGCCTAGATGCATAATTCTGGTCTCCTTTGAAAGGTCAGAAGCTAAGGGATATATATATATCCATCCAAATTAATATTTATTTTACCATTACAGACTAAATGGAGTCTGCAATGAAGAAAAATATATTTTCATCCTTGCCTGGTAAAAAAGCTATATTTTCATAAACCCTCATAACCATCATAAGATAAGATTATAATGCAACTGAAAATCTTCTAATACATCTGGAATGCAATTTTAACTGTCAATGTCATGAAAATAAACTAAAATACAAAAGTTATCAGTCAATATTTTCAAAATATATCAGGTGAATGTCTATATTTGGCAACATTTACTGTTTAAATGTTGACTTTTATTGGGAGTTATATTTAAAACACTATTTATGTCCATACAACCATGTTCCACATAACATAACATTGAAATATTGATAAAAACAGTGAACATTCATCAACATTCCTGTCACCAAAAGTACTCCCAGGCAGTGATGGCAGTCGATCCGGATTGAGTATAGACATTGGATGTCTGTGTAGCTACTATAAAACCAGACAGCGAAAAAGTCCGTGTGTTTTAAAGTGGCACTTCTCCTGCTCTGCAGAAAAAGGCGAGAGATGGCAGGCACGGCTCCCATGTAATGCGCAATAATCAAGATGGCGGCCGGAGATATCTTTAGTGACAATTCGGCTGATTTTTGGACTGAAAACGGCGAAAATCACAAACGTACATCAGCGGTTTTTTGACGATCGTGTGCTGCCCCCGATACCAGGGTTGTCGGTGTTCAACAGGTTTAAAAATGTAATTCGGTACAACTACTAACTTGTTAAAAATGTAATTAGGAATGTAATCCAAGTACCACAAAATAAAAGTAATGTAACCTGATTACTTTTAGTTACTTTTGGATTACTGGGGGGTGGGGGGTGATTGCGGAGTGCGGCGCCTGATTGGGAACCGTAGCAGGGCGAGCAGGCAACGAAACATCGCTCAGCAATGAAACACAGCATGAACAGGACCGAACACAGCCTCAAAGACCAACAGGGAATCCAGCACTGAGATGATTTACACAGAGTTCCTTGATGCTTTACTTAACCGCTAACTGTTGCCTATCTGCCTGTATCTGTGCCTGGTTAACCCAGCGTGTTCTGTCGATTTATGCTACCTATCGAGATGTACTACTAGCGGTTCTGCGCATGCGTATGACCCACAAGCGTGGTCTGTTTCCACGCCCATAAATCTGTGCAACCTTGCTGTTGGCAAAGCCATCGAGAAAGTGGCTGATCGTCAGTAACATAAAAAAAAAATAACAATTCATTACTAGTCTATCAGAATATGCTACCCCTGATATCTTAAATAAAGATGGCATAATATAGTATTTCAACCGATTTCAACATGCTCCCCATCTCCGTACAGTACACATGGAGTGAGTAGTGGTGCAATATAAAATGATTCTGTGGTGGGAGCATTATTTGATAGGGGATATTAGTCTATCAGAATACGCTACCCCTGAAATGATGTTATAATATAATGAAAAAACAGATTATGTCATATGACTGTGAGAGTTATAACTTTATGGGATTGGAAAAGGGAACACATAAGGTAGCATTTTTCGATAGGGCAGAGCGACTCGATAGACTCTGCTGTCGATTTGCGCTACGGCAGCATAGATCGTCAGAACACCGGCAAAAAAACCACCTCTGTACTGTATTCCCAGGGGTCAAACTGGCCTCTGTTGGTCTCGGAGTCTGTGCTCGGACCCCGTCCGGCTGCCGTGTTCACTCACTGAGAGCTGAAGCAGTCTTTTTGTTAAAAATTTTTTTTAATTGACTTTGAGAGCTGAACCAGTCAGCACAGAGTCTGCATGACATGGTGGGGGCGTAAACACCCATTTGGCGCTACTGCCGACTGTAAATGCCAATCAATTTCTGCGACATGTGACATCTTAAATAAAGATGTGATAATATAGTTTTTCAACATGCTCCCGATCTCCTTACAGTATACATGGAGTGAGTAGTGGTGCGACATAAAATTATTCTAAAGTGGGAGCAGTACCTGATAGGGGTTATTAGTCTATCAGAATATGCTACCCCTGAAAACTTAAATTATGATGTTATAATAGAGAATCAAAATATGCTCAAAAACAGGAGATGTCATAATACTGTGAGGTATAACTTTATGGGATTGGAAACGGGAACACATAAGGTAGCATTTTTCCCGAGGGCAGAGCGAATCGATAGACTCTGCTATCGATTCGCGCTACTGTAGCATATTTTCGACAAGGCAGCACCGGATCAAACCACTGACCTTTCGATAAGTGGATGACCACTCTTTTACTTTACTTACTACTAAGTTACTTATAATTACTTACTAGCTTACTACTCACTTCTAACTATTTAGGCTACTACTAATGACTAACTGGCTTACTACTTAGGCTACTACTACTTTCTATTAACTAACTTACCACTACTAATTAGCTTACTACTGTACGTAGTACTTACTTACTACTTACTAGGTTACTGTACTTTAGGTAGATGCACACATTAAAATATGCAGAGGATTTGAATGTACATCAACATTTTTTGTTTCAAAAGACACCTTCAAAAACATTCAAAAGTGATAGATATTTTTCGTATATCTCATATAAAAACATAGATGTCCATTCTTATGCTGAGAAACTAGCCTTTGCTATCCAATCAGTTATCAACAGACACTGTCAGTCTTCAAGAAGACTCTGTCAGGGAGCTGAAAAGAGGTCACAGCTCAGTAAGTTTTGTTTTATTATTTTAATACTGAATCAAGTCATGGTTGTAGATAATTATCTTCAATTGTATCTAGCGTCAGATTGTTGAGATTTATTGCATTGCAACACATAATATGAGGTAGGGTGTCAGTTAGAAATGGCTAAACGAATTATACTTTCTAATACCCGACCGTGATTGTCTGAATGTCTCACTCAGTGTTTGGGATCCCTAAGGGGTCACAAGACAAATACGAACGGTCATGAGACAAGCAGAGAAAAAGAAATTTGCTGTACAAAATTAGATAAATCTTTTCACACATTTCTCTTTTTTACACATCAATCTTCATATAGTCTTCAGGCCTCTAAAAAACACTATGTGAACTCACAGACATAATCAACTGAAGTCTGGAAGAGAGCGCGGAATCTCACAGTCCAATGCTGACCCCTTGTGGACGAAACAAAACACTGCCACCGACTCATTTGGCAGGCACACATGCCCTGACTAAAAGCAGAAATTAAAAAGCAGTGTGATTTCTACTTTTTAAGCTTCCTTGTTCCAGCAAGCTCTTCCTGGTGGCTGCAGCCTGTCGCAGCAGCAGCTCTCTGGCCAGGTCTGGCCGGCCGCTCTTGGCTAAACAGTGAGCCAGTTGAGAGGCCTTGGGTTGGTGTGAGGCAGCAGGCAGCCCCCTCCTCCACATGGCCAGGACATGGAAGGCCTGGGTGGACAGGCTGTCCCCAGCCCTGAGCTTCACCAGCTGAGCGGCGCTACGGCGGAGACGCAGGGAGAGCACCAGAAGGGCTACTTCCTCCTCTGAAAGCTCCCCGGACAGCCAGAGAAGAAGAGAGTCTGACAGGGAGTCTGGTAGGAAAGTAAGAGATGAAGGATGGAGGTAAGGCACAATCTTTTCTGGTGCACTGAATGTTAAGTTATTTATATTTTAAAGTATAACAGCTTGTTTGGGAAAATAAGAAAAAGATCTGGGAAGTTAGTATTTTTATTGTCTGGTGTTGGGCGATATGGTTGAGACAATACTGCATCTATACAGTACAGATATCAAAATATAGCAAATGTAGGCAAAATTATATATGTAAAATAATCAAAGTGATGCCGTAAATTGTGTTCAACTGTAACACATTACATGTAACCAAACACTTCAGAGGTGTAAAACAAAAGTTGTTAATTAATTTTTAATAAAAAATGTACTTAACGTAACAAAAGTAAAAGTACTCATTTTGGAGATGTGACCCTTTCATAATGCTTGCAATAAGGTGAGGACATTGGTTTACAGTACGAAACATTTCAACATGTTTTAAATTTTATATTTTTTAAAAACTGCTCTGAAACAAGCAGATGTATCTTGAATCGAGACAAAACAAAGCAGGGATGCTGCCCTAGATTTGTAGTTTTTTTAAATAATAAAATAAAACCAGGTAAAAATAACATAATGATGATGGATATTGTTTTTCAGCTGCACAATGAATCTTGTTGGAAAAGCTGTGTATGTTTCATATGAACAATAATCTGCAAAATATGCAAAGCAACTAGTAGCAAAAGCTGTCAGATACTTGTAGAGAAGTAAAAATGACAATATTAACTTCTAAAATGTGGTGAATGTAACCTCCCAGGTGAGTAGTGGAGAACGGAAACACTCAAGTAAAGTACAAGTGCCTCAAAACTGAACAGAATTACTTTGCAACAAAAACACAAAACACTCTTGACTGTCTGATGAAATGATAATAATGAATTATCCAATCAATGTCAAGGCAACGAGCAGCTCCACAGCAATGAGAACTTCACACTAAAGCAACGACAGATAAAAACATGTCACTCACCTGTCTCCTCGCATAACTTCACCCGAGCTATGACGGGTCGATTAATAGTTCTCACTTTCTGAAATGAAACAGAATAAAATGTCAATATGCTCTTTTCTTGTGAAGGTCACAGTTTTAACACCACCAAGTTTAATGCAGCATTCCCTGTAAGTGTTTCTGCACCTTGGGTAAAGTCAGAGGCAGCTTACAGACGGGATCTCCAAGGAGCTTCGTGTCTGTCAGGACTGGATCGTCACCTCGCCACTCCAACTGACCTTTGGCGACCTTATAAAACATGGCGGTGCCCTTGTAGTAAGGGGAGCTGTAGTTCCCAAATGGGTCCACTTCTGTTAGATGCACCAAGAGGTGATTCTTCTGCTGACTGTGGAAGGTGATTCGCCCGTGTGGGACATGATGGTCGTTTTGTGTTCCTGCTGTAAAACATGGACATACATGACTCTAAGTTACATGCAGCTTGTTAACTACTTGATTTTTATTTATTCATCATTCAACAAATATCTTTAAAAAGACTCTTGTCTGTAGCCTACAACTAAAATACTGTCTCAATGTTGTCGCTCCAACCAACTGAGCCAAAATTGAATTGTGTGTGTTTTTTTGCATCAAAACTCCGATCAGGTTACAAGCATTATTTGCTTTAAATAAACTGTAGATTTAAAACATGTGTTGCGCTTTTTTCAGTCAAACATACCAAGTTTGATTTTTGGTGAAGTAGGTTTGGTTTCCTGGATATGGCAAAAGGAAACCTGCTAATAGATTTACTCGAACATGTCAAGTCTTATGTGAATCAATATTTATCTTTTTCCCGCTTGAAACAATGCCTGCATACTGACAAAAGAGAAGGCTCTTCAAATGGAAAAAAGAAATTACACACGTTCAAAAGGTAACAATATGTGAAACAAGAGTCTACCGCCATGCTAGCTGTTTTGTGAGACTGCGCTTTGAGCTACATGCTAATGTCAGCTCACTATGCTAACATGGTGTTGCTATCATTTACATGGAGGTTCTGATTTATTATTTGCCAATGTCAGGTATGTTTTGCTGTGTTTGTATTCCATGCTGGATATTTTCCTACTACCTGGAGTGGTAAATATTATTTACAAGAGCATGCTAACATTTCAAAATTAACACAATATGCAAACTACAATGAGGGCAGATGGGAATGTCAATAGATTTGCAGCTATTTGGTCATAAATGATGATGGTGCTCGATGAAAAGTCAGGTAGGATTCATCCTCTGGGAACCTTGACTGTCTCTACAAAATGTAATGGCAACACATCCAATAGACAGGCCATCAGACTAACAGCAAAGACCAATCAGGAGATATATTTGCACCTCGTTATTTTTATTTTTTTTTGTCATTGTCATGATATGGAACTTTTTTTTAATGAGTCAGTAAGTCAACCTGACACCCTTCCTGTGGAGGTGATGTTGCCACTGAAACGGAGCAGGAGCAGGTCTCCCTCACACATGGAGATCTCCGGCGAGCTCTCCGGGAGGCCGCTGTAGCCCTGGGCTCGCAGTTTGGACAGCTCCCAGCCGAGGTCTCTGCTGGGCAGAGCAGCCACCAGGACGGCGTGAGGCTCGTCCTGTCTACGCTGGAGGACGACTGTGACGGCGTGGCGGCAGACTGACTCCTCTAGCTCCTCTGCCAGGAAGGTGAGGTGGCGAGGCTGCAGCGGAGAGAGGAGACGAACCACCAGCAGTCTGAGGGGAGGGAGAGGAGAGGCAGACAGTCAGAGACAGGAGCAAAGTTAACAAGTTGAGCTCAGCGGAGAGATTAGATTGCTCGCTGAATAGAAGGACGAGATGAGTCCGTTATCGTGGGCCTACATACAGACTTAATATACTTAAAGACAGAGTTAAGAATTCATATTAACTACTGTATTACTCCTTGGGGAAGCTGTTTTAGATAACAAAGGCGAGGAGAGTTATAAATCAGGCGAGAAATCATGAGAATCCATCCTTATTAAAAGGAAGTGACAATTCACAAAAAGGTCTAACATCCTTGATTCAGTTTTTTAGACTTATAACAGAAAGTCAATCAAATACCTTTATTTCCTCACTGCCTATGACTTCTTTAGAGATTACGTCACATTTTTACCATCTACTTAAGCTCTGACAGAACTAAGAAGAATACTAAAGTCTGGAATTCAAGGCATTTAGGCCCCCCATTTATCCATACTGCATTTCTTAAACCTCTTATGTAAAGAACAGCTTGCTGTAAGTCCGGATAGTTGTACTGTTCCACATTTCTTTTCTTATCTGTTCCTTAGACTGAACATGTCTAAGTGAAAGGCACAGAAGTCCGGAGAGGTGGCGAAGTGGCTGCATGAGTGGTGAGTACTTGTAGACAATGTCTTGCTGAAGTATTTAGTGGTTATAAGTGTGATAAATGTGTTATTATATATTAAGGGTATTAGCAAATATTAGCAAACTACAACAAAACTGTTGCTAAACCAACTCAACTAAAGGAATCACGCCTATGTTTACAAGTAATACACAACCTGCTTATAAGGTGTGTGTGAAGTACTGTTGTGTGTCATTATTGTCCTGTTTGTTTAGTGCTTCTCTGTTAATGTATGTATGCAGCTTTCAGCTAACTCTGGTACAACACATTAAATGTTAACATTTATGTTTAAGATTTTACAAGATCCATTACAAATAAAAAAATTACATTAAGATAAAGTAAGTGTTGCTTTAAAGGTTTTGTTTAGGTTTTTTTTTTTTTATTTTGTGTGAGATAAAACAATTCTCCATAGAATTTGTGGTGGTTTTCACTAAACATGACAAAAATGCAATATTTGGACAGTCCTGTTAGGCTTCCTCGATTGCCTGTTGCTCTAGAAGGTACCACCACTGCTAGTTTCACTGAAAACAGTAAAACTATTTAAGGGAGGAGTAAAAACCAGTGTCTCAAATATATAATATAAATATCTCATGTTTCCCACTCTAGCATATCCAGGGTCAGAATTATTCCCGTGGGGCCTCACGCATTGAAAACCCCCCATTCATGGTGAAGTTTCCACCAGAGCTAATTGTCCACAAGTAAGGATCTGTGATTTTCACAGGATTTCAAAACAGAATAGCTGTCTTCAAATATGCAAATCCACACTCCTTTATTTTCTCTCTCTCTCTCTCTGTGTGGCCAGGGGCAATGTTTTCTACCTCCTCTATGTTGTGGGAGGACTCCTGGTGACCGTCACTGCTGGTGGTTGGTGTGTGGACGTGGCTGTGAGGGCGGCCCAGGACCCGGCTAACCTGCTGCGCCTGTCAAACACACTTCTCGGGCTCATGGGCCTCCGATACCAAATACATGTTGTGAGAAAACTGTAACTGTTCAACTAAAGTACAATAAACACTTTTTTTGGTCAACATAATCATTAAATCTTTCCTAATCTTAATATGACTGATTATTACAGTCATTGCAGTCATTTACTAATGTGGTTTTGCATGTCTTTCAGGGTAGTGCCATGTCAAAACGGAAACTAAAAAGGCTGCATTTCACTGACAGGTGTTGAAGAGAGTTCATAAACAAAATAATATGCATTTATTTTTGGTGGGTCAAATTCAAATCTTCATCAAAAAATGTTTTGGGCCTCTGTGTGTTTTCCAGCTTCAACAGCCTCCTTGATATGACAAGAACAGCACCGCGAGGAACTCCAGATTTCAAGGTCTTATGCTGGTTCCCTGTGTCCCCTGAGAAGACGACAACCCTGGAGTCGACCTTGGCTAACAGCATCTCAGCGAAAAGGTATATAATCAAATGAAAACTATTTTGGTTTCATTATGATTCATCTGTGATGCCTGAGGGTATTTTTCCTGTTCTGTGGTCAGATGCAGGATATATTACATCCTCATTTGTGGTGGGAGCGGCCAGCCCATTCAGACACTGTTCATGGGAAACAATAGCAGCAAGCTGAAAACCTACAATCCTTCAAATCAGCTACAGTGGTTAATCAACTTCAGCAGTGAGGCACAGGTCCGAGGAGACGTGGTAAGAGATAGAAGATTGTTGCAGTTTGGCATCAAAACACAACTCAAGTATTTGTGGGATACTGTTAAGGGTCATCTTTTGATACAAGATTGTATGTTCCTCAGGTTTTTCTTTTGCTGGGCGGACAACCTGGACAAATCAGCACTGCATCTGCCATAAATGATGCCACAAGCGTCCCTACGAGTCTGACCGTGGCCTTGTCTGCGCTCTCTATAGTCCTTCTTTGGATGTTTCTGCCTCATATTGCAGTTTGTGCTGTGATCTGTTTAGGTTGGAAGGTACAGCAATATATCCACCAAGTGCTGCAGTCATGCTCATAATAAAGACTCTAAAAGTGGCCCAGTTTACTCTTTTATCATACAGTAACTAGAAGTTTGAGTTTTGCTAGCAAAAAAAGAGGGGGGAAAAATGGCCGTGCTTCCACTCTGATTCATTTCTAAATTGAGGACCTTTTTTTTGTCTTTATCCGACTTGGAGAAAATAGTCCAGGCTTTCACATCTAATTTGCTGTAACTCTCAAAATTTTCACCCAGGCCTGGTCCAGAACACTGCAGCAAGGCTTCTAACAAGATCACAAAACCATATTACCTTTTCTCTTGCCTCCCTGCAGTGGCTCCTTGTTAGCTTTAGAATTGAAAGCACCCCCCCCCCTCCCCCCCCCCCGCCAATCCAATCTGTCTAAGAAAAGTGTGCACAGTCTCTTATACTGATTCTGTGTGTGTGTTAGTGGCAGGTCCGCCATTAGGAATTATGGACAGGGGGACAACATTTTTCAAATTGGGCACCTCATCGACACCCACTCCAGCACCACCTCAAACCACCCTTAGTTTTTATACAAACATGACCAATTTCAAAGAAGCTCTTGGCCATTAGCCTTATAGTGACACAGATGGAGTCCCTAATGACCATTTCCAAACTCGGTGTTATAGTCCCATCCAGAACATACCTGCATATACTGTCTATCCAGTTACTCAATATGATTATAAAGCACAAAAGGTCAAGTCAATTAAAAAAAACTTTTTTTGACTGTGACATTTATGTTTCTCATTTTAACCTAAAACAAGACAAGGAGAGAAAAAAATGCCCTTCAGTGATTGAGTACAGGGCTGGACTAGGACAAAAAATTGGCCCTGACTTTTTTGGCCGAGGCGGCCCACCAAAATCAGTCGGAGAATCCCTAACCAACACACCATCGTTCCATTTAGGGGGTCGGATTAGGGATGTGAAGAAACACTGAGACGTGACATTGCACAAGATTGGTGTTCATGACTATAAGACAAGACTGGATTTTAATAGCCCTACTATTTAGAAAAAATATAAAACTTGGTTGAGGGCTATGGGGGTCCTTCCCCAGAAGATTTTTAGCATTAAACACTTCATTTCCTGCATTCTGGAGACATTTTCGGCACCAATTTATGGTGGAAATGTCTGGCAGGTGACAATTCACAATATAAAAATATAATAAAATATAATGCAGTAATCAGTAGCTTATTATTTTGCTTACTGTTACTTTTTTGGACAACGCAGAGGTTTCTTCTATATTTACATTGCATTGCAGGTTTTCGTAAGTGCAAATAAACCTTTCTCACAGCATTTTTATTTGTTAATTAACATTTCTTGGTGCAACCTACTTTTCATAACATTTTTAACAAATGCTTTAAGTGGTGGCTTCATGTCCCCAGTGTAAATGACCCTCCCTCCCTACAGCTACTCCATGCTTACCGCTTCACCTCCACTCTCCTCCTGCTCTCTCTCTCACTCTGCCCTGTCACTTTGTCCCCCTGTCTCGCTAACCCACGCCACCACAGCTCTTTTACTCCTCCAAGTGCCTGTGCCTGCTCTACGCAAGGTACTGCAGCTGATGTTGAAGCTACTGCAGAAACCAGAGGGCGTGGAGGCTAGTAAGAGTTGTGATTGGGCCAGCCCAATGTCAGTATAGAAAATTACCCAATGGGCCGCTGTCCGTGCGTTATGGGCCGATCGTCGGCCCGGTTTTTAAAAACAGTGATTGAGTGATTAGAGAAAAGTAAAATCAAACATTGAAGAAATCATAAAATCAAATTAGGAGTGAACAAATAAACATACTTCATCTATCAAATTCAATCTTGAGGACTACATTAATCAAAGTACCGGTCAAATTATGTGCAGAACTGAAAAACTGCAGAGTATATGGCTGTGTCCGCTAAAATGATAATAATATAAACAGAAGCTTTGTGTATATCTTATTGTATTGTAACTATAATTGCAGCTGTATCCTATGACTTGTAATGTGCTGCTGATTAGTGTTTCTGTAGGTCAATTTTCTTGACGCTGTTACAGGGGAACTTGTGGGTCATTATTAATATAAAGGGAAACACAAAATTATCTCCTCACATTCGCCTGTCATACATAGACCACATGGTGCTTCTTAACACTTTTTTTGGCCAGAAATTGCCTCCCTATGATCTGACCCATTTAAGGGTCAACCATAAACCTTTGCATGGGCCCCCGCTGGGCCTTGGGCCGGGGTCATCTTTACCCTTTGACCCCCCCCTGACGACGGGCCTGATTAGTGGGCTGGTATGCCTTTCTTGAAATACAGTCCCCTCCAAAGGTATTGGAACGGTAACGCAAATTCCTTTGTTTTTGTTGTTCACTGAAGACTTTTGGGTTTAAGATCAAAAGATGAGTATGAGACAAGAGTTCAGAATTTCAGCCAAACACCAAACTGTTGCATTCTTCATTTGTGATGCTATTCCAGGCTTTTACCGCAGCTTCTTTCAGTTTGTTTCGGGGTGTTTCTCCCTTCAGTCTCCTCTTAAGGAGGTGAAATGCATGCTATATTGGGTTAAGGTCAGGTGATTGACTTGGCCAGTCTAAAACCTTCCACTTTTCTCCTGATGAAGTCCTTTGTTTTGTTGGCAGTGTGCTTTGGGTCATTGTCCTGCTGCATGATAAACTTCCCTCCGATTAGTTTCAATGCATTTCTCCATAAATTAGCAGACAAAATGTTTCTGTACACTTCTGAATTCATTCTGCTGCTACCTTCATCAGTTCCATCATCAATAAATATTAATGAGCCTGTTCCAGAAGCAGCCATGCACGCCCAAGCCATGACATTACCTCCACCACACTTCACAGATGAGCTTGTATGCTTCGGATCATAAGCAGTTCCTTTCTTTCTCCACACTTTAGCCTTTCCATCACTTTGGTAGAGATTCATTTTGGTCTCATCAGTCCATAAGATTGTGTTTCAGAACTCTTGCGGCTCATCTCTGTACTTCTTTGCAAACTTCAATCTGGCCGTCCGATTCTTCCTGCTGATGAGTGGTTTGCATCTTGTGGTGTGGCCTCTATATTTCTGTTCTCTGAGTCTTCTTCCAACAGTGGATTGTGATACCTTCACCCTGCACTGTGGAGGTTATTGTTGATGTCACTTACTGATGTTTTGGGGGTTTTCTTCACAGCTCTCACGATCTTTCTGTCATCAACTACTGTTGTTTTCCTTGGCCGACCTGTTCGACGTTATTATATTATATATATATTCTTTCTTTTTCAAGACATTCCAAACTGTTTGCTATGCCCAATGTTTGTCCGATGGCTCTGGTCGATTTTCCATCTTTTCTCAGCTTGACAGTGGCTTGCTTTTCTCCCATAGACAGCTCTCTGGTCTTCATGTTGGTTTATCCTCTTTAACAGGAAATGCAGTCTTTATAGGTTTGAACCAAGGATGAAAACTTAGACTAGTCATGCAGAGCTATTTAATGTTTGGACAATCAACCTAAACGGCAACAACTGGGCAACAAGAAACATCTTTCAGTCACATGTTCCAATAGTTTTTCCTCGAAAAATGGGTGGGTTCAAACAAAGGGTGGTGTGTCCTGAGTTGTTTAACACATCTAGATGTGAATACCATGAAATGAAAGCTGAAATTCTGAACTCTTGTCTCATACTCTTTACTTTTGATCTTAAACCCAAATGTCTTCAGTGAAACACAAAATCAAAGGAATTTGCCTTACCATCCAAATACTTTTGGAAGGGACTGTATGTGTTTCTGTTTTGGTCCAATTCCTGGCTGTCTCATAAATCCATTTGGATCAACTGTGTTTGAAGTTTGAAGGACTATTTAAATGACTGTGGAGAATGAGAAGCTCAACTTTATTTATTGAATTTGCATGAATAATGATTTTATGAAAGAAGAAGACCTTTTTTTTGCAAACCTGTCAAAGTTCTCTGTCAGCTCAAAGGACACCAGTCCGTTCTGCTGGTTCCTGACTGTGACTTTATCCAGAGCACTCCACTGCTTGTCCCTTGAACCCAGAACAATCAGCAGCTCATTGGAGGTCATCTTAGACTTCACAGAGGCACCCAGGACTCTGACAGGAACATTCATAACAAAATATCTTATAATAATAATAATAATAATTATGTAATAGTAACACGACTATGAGCCTACAACTATGCTGACAGTTAATGTTAACACACAAACATGCTCACAGTAAATATTCTAAGGTGTAATGTTTACCATGTTCATCATCTTAGTTCAGCTTGTTAGCATGCTGAAGCTAGCTAATTAACACTTAACACAAGTACAGTTGAGTTGTTGAGATATTTCACTTAAACCACAAATGTCAAACTCATGGTGGCGCTAAGGGAAAAGTCAGGGGATCGCCAAAGTCCTGAGGATACATTGTCTGGGACCCATGAATGTCTATACAAAATTGCAGTAATCTTTAGTTGAAATTTCTGTTTGGACGAGGTGGATCAACTGACAGACCAACATCCCTTTGGCCACATTGATAGAATAGCTAAAAATCTAACTTTTTTTGTATTCATTATTCAGCCGTAAATGCAATAATCATTCTCATCTGGGAGCTGCCCTCTACATCGCTGGTATCTTATGTTTTATCACTGATCCTCTGATATCTACGCTTCAGTTCATAGAAATTTACAGTACAAAAAGGGGCCACACTTAACCTACCTTCTTTTGTGAGAAGCAGGTTGATCCCACAGTAGAGAAACTCTAGCTTCTTGCTCCTCCCCTTGTCCCCTTGTGTGCCTCTTCTTTTCAAGGTTCGGGGGACAGGGAAGGGTGAGAGTGAGGGGTCTTCTCAGTGGCTGAGTGGATGGGTGGGTGAGGTAGAGTAGTGGACTTGTAGACACCACCGAGTGATAGGCGTCACTTCTGGACTTGATGGCAGCCAGAAGGATGGCATCTAGAGGCTGGATCTGAGGCAGATGAGGAATGAGCTCTGCATTATTGTTTAAGCATCAGTTTGGACAGAGATGCTCTGTGTAAACAGTCTTTTTCTCTACACTTTTGTTTTGCCGACATCCTGCTGTTTTATCAAAGAGAGACATGCAGAGGGGGAGCTGCTGGCTTTTTGATGTAAGATCAAGCGACAACCTGCTGTTGTGAAGTTAGTTCACAGATGACTGGACTCAGAAGTCAATTAAATGTTTCTACCTCACGGCAAACATCTGTGAAAACTCAAGTCTGTGAATCATAAGCAGTCTGTTTCTCAATCCCTCACTTGCTTTTTATGTCTCTGTTTCCCTTATGTCTCTGTTTTTATCAAATCTCCCCCCCTACTTTTTCCAAGACTGGATCTCAGATTTACAGACGTTTTTATCCACTTCTCAATCCCAAACAGCCCCTCAATACATAACAAATCAGCTGAGGAAAAACCTATGACTGCTGTATTAAAAGTCAGGTGGGACGCAGATGGATAGTGATCATATCATCTCCATACCATTATTTGTGCCATTACTGGAGCAGTGAAGGATCCTGGGAGGTAGTTCAGACAGATTCGGGGGTCCATGGGGAGCTTGAGTGACAAACCCCTTGTGGGAACAGTGTAATTTTCTCTTTTGAGACAGGAAACTACTGCAAACAGGCCCAGGGAGTACACCCTCACCTCTGCAAATGAGCCCTGACAAAGAGGTAAACAAAACAGAAATAAAACAGAGAGAACACAAAGTGTTCCTGTTGATAATTTTAAATTCACAAAAGGTGCACCACAGGGCTCTATATTAGCACCTGTTCTGTTTTCCATTTTTAGAAACAATATGGGAAGGTTCATCCAGACCAAAGTTATCATCGTTAACAAAAACTAATAAAATAATGAAAACTGGGTGTGAAATAACATTTTCATTAACTGAAATAACTATAAAAAATGAGGCTTTACAAACAACGATAACTAACTGAAACAGTTTTTTTCTGTGTGCAAAACTAACTAAAATAAAATAAAATTAGAGATTAAATGTCTTTAGTTTTTGTTTTTGTCAATTTATTTCATAGGGCCTACATAAGCCTAGTATTTTAGGTGGATATGAAATCTGTCTTCCAATTTCTTAGCTTTATAAATAAAACAAAACTAAAACTAAGCATTTAAATTTTTTTTTTTACTAAACTAAACTAGCAAACCCACTAAACTACGATGTGGGATTTGTAGATCATTGGCAGACTTTCTGCGGAAGACCTGGTGTGATTCGGAGAGACGGCATCCATCCCACTTGGGAAGGAGCAGCTCTCATTTCTAGAAATCTGGCCAAGTTTATTAGTGGACCAAATACATGACAACCCAGAGTTGAGACCAGGAGGCAGAGTCGCAGTTTAACACACTTCTCTGCCCTTCTTTTTCAGCAGTTACCCACCCAAAACCCTACGCAGAGTCGCAGTCTAACACACTTCTCTGCTCCTCCATTTCAGGAGTTACTTAGTGAAAATCCTATAGTGACGGTGTCTGCCCCCCGACCATTGAAATTATTTAAATCAAAGGTAAACAGAAGCGGAGCTGTACATAAAAACCTCATAAAAATTAAAACCACATGAGCAATAGTGCAAACGAATAGGAGAGTTAAATGTGGACTCTTAAACATCAGATCTCTCTCTTCTAAAGGTGTACTAGTAAATGAACTAATATCAGATTATGATATTGATTTATTTTGTCTTACTGAAACCTGGCTGGGTGATGGAGAATATGTTAGCCTAAATGAATCCACCCCTCCCAGTCA
>NC_060161.1:21661660-21672515 GCF_021292245.1 Micropterus dolomieu | reverse complement strand
GCATTGGCTTCCAGTAAAATCCAGAATAGAATTTAAAATCATTCTTCTTACCTACAAAGCTCTTAATGGTCAGGCACCATCTTATCTTAAAGAGCTCATAGTACCTTACTACCCCACCAGAGCACTGCGCTCCCAGAATGCAGGGTTACTTGTGGTTCCTAGAATCTCCAAAAGTAGACTAGGAGCCAGAGCGTTCAGCTATCAAGCTCCTCTCCTGTGGAACCAGGTTCCAGTTTGGGTTCAGGAAGCAGACACCATCTCCACATTTAAGAGTAGGCTTAAGACTTTCCTCTTTGATAAAGCTTATAGTTAGGGCTGGCTCAGGTGAGTCCTGAACCATCCCTTAGTTATGCTGCTATAGGCCTAGACTGCCGGGGGACTTCCTATGATGCACTGGGCTCCTCTCTCCTCTACTTTCTCTCCCTCTGTATGCAACCTCATCCCATTATTGCATGTTACTAACACAACTTCTCCCCTTTCTGGTAGTCTTGTGTTTTCTCGTTTCTCTCCTCCTATCACTTCCTGCAGGTTTTCTGGCTCTGGAGCTGTGGAGTCTGGATCTGTGGCTGCGGTTCACCTGCTGCCCCCGTGTTCCTGCTCGACACCCTCTGCTGCAACGACTATTGTTGCTAGTCCTATTATTATTATTGTTATTATAATCATTAACATTACGATTGTTATCATTAACACTACTATAAATATCTGTACCGTTTTTCGTTTAGTCTGTAGCAACATCACCTTTACTGTCTATACCTCTGTGTGTGTATATTGTGTAGGCTGCCTCCCTCCCCTCTCTCTCCTTCCATCCCTCTCTTTGTCTCTCTGTTCCTCTCCTGCCCTCTCTCTCTCTCTCTATCTCTCTCTCTCTCTCGTATCTCTCCCTCCCCCCCCTCTCCCTCTCTCTCCTTCACCCCAACCGGTCGAGGCAGATGGCCGCCCAACCTGAGCCATGGTTCTGCTCGAGGTTTCTGCCTCTTAAAAGGAAGTTTTTCCTTGCCTCTGTCGCCTAGTGCTTGCTCTTGGTGGGAACTGTTGGGCTTCTGTAAATATCATCACAGAGTACGGTCTAGACCTGCTCTTTTATGAAAAGCGCTGTGAGATAACTGTTGTTGTGATTTGGCGCTATATAAATAAAATTGAAGTGAATTGAATTAAACTGAAATTGAAAACAAAAAGTAAAATAAAAACTAATGAATACAAAACTATAATAACCTTGATCCAGACAGATGATTGCAGTTGGTGCTTGTCTAAATCAAGTAATTACTGACCTCCAAAGTATCTTTCACATGAATAACAATGAATACACAAAAATAAACAAAATAAAAACAAAGGTATAACTTTCGCCAGAAATTATGCCCATTCTGTACAAAATGTGGAACTCTTCCAACAACGGGAGGAACTGAATTAGAAAAGGTCTCCTTATACAAATATCTTGAAGTGTGGCTGGATGAAAAATTAAACTTCATTATTCAAATCGATAACCTTGTTAAAACAAAAAAATACAATTATGTTTTTATTTCTGCAGTCAGATAATCTTCAGGATTCTGTTTAGAACTTGGCAAAACTGGGCTTGGACCAATTTAGAAGACAAACATAATTTGGTAATTCCTTTAAACGCCACACAGACTTTGTGCAAACTATTCTACAGTGCCATTTTGGCCAGGTCTGTCTTGAAAATGGATAATATATCTTAGGATACTTCCTGTCTAAACAAAAGGTAAAGAAAATTGAGTAGCAGTCATGAAAAACATTTTTTTGGTTAATGGCATATACAATGAAAGTTAGTCTTTAAAACATAAGTAATGGAGAACTTTACCCTCTGTCCTCCATAGGTGCCCTCTGTTGTTACAGGAGTGACGTAGCTTGCCCTCATCCCCCCATCAACTATCTTCACAGCTACATCCTTGTAGTTGCCGCGGTAACGTGCGCAGAAAGGCACGGCCACGGTCACGGGGAAGTGGAAGTTAGCTTCATCCTGAGCTTTGACCCTGATCACTCTGCTGACCAGCTCCTCTGAGCCGGTCACCATGAGGCCGCTCAGGGTGTCGGCCACCTCATATCTCAGGACTTCGGCCACGCCCTTGGGTGCTCTGATAAAACATGCGTCTGGTACATCTGAACGGCTGTCCTCCTGCTGACCAGCGAGCCTAGAAATCATTTTTAAAATAGATGTAGGTACAGAGACACAAAGCTCATGATGTACAGATAAGATTTTAAAGACCAAACTGCTATATTCTGCACTGAAGAACCGCTTCAAATTGCATATTTTTCTCCCTGCACCATTAATTTGACTCTTAAGTAGTAGTAGGAGGAGTAGAATTTATAGTAGACATATTGTTTTTTTCATCTTTAAGCTACCGTTAACATATATATATAATAAATATTTCTGAAATACTGGAGCACACACATTTCCATATCAGCTTCTCTCAGAAGTGGCCTGTCCTTCTGATCTAAATTTCCCTGATTTGTTTGGCTTTTGGACAAATGTGTGCATTGACCTGACAGTAACTGTGGTCAAAACGCGTGATAAACCATTGCGGTTTACTTCCATATCAGTGAGCAGGAGGGGGAGGAATCAAATCATGTCCAGACTCACAGGCTGGACCCATGTTGGATAAAGAACTTGCCTTTAAAATCAACTATGTTAAATAGCATTTATGCTGTCAGAACAGCAAAATGAACTACGTTACTCTCCGTAACAAATGTAATATTACAATAATGTTCTATCTCATGCTGTTCAGCCAAACATAGTTCAGACTGACAAAAAGTTATTTTGGAACTCTATGTTTAAGGGTTAATGGGGATAAAAAGGAGATTATTTTGTCAACGTACCCTACTGTGATCCATTCCATGTTTGTCTCCTCTTTGCTCTTGTCATGTACCCTATTTGTGTACTTTTCTGTCTCCTCCAGGAAATCTGTCTGACTTTTTGGAGAAACACAGTCCTCGTTATCACTCCCTTGACCTTTGACCTCCAATTCTTTCCCTGTCTCTTCCACATTGCTGCAGTCAGACCTGCTGAATCTGGAGTCTGATGTTTGTTCAGTGTCTGGTGATGGCACTGTACGACTTTGATCATCTCCATCTTCAGCCTCCTGTTTATGCCCAGAGTCAAAGTCAAGGGGGTCATGGGAGTTCAGGTGATTGTTGTCATCTTCACGTCGCTCTGATCCGTCTGCTTTTGGATCTCTGGTCTCCTGAAGTGCTGCATCAACAGTTGAGGCCTTCTCTGCACATAATTTGTGTATTTCTTCATCCAGCTTGGTTATGATTGTGTTCAGTTTGTCTATAATGTCCTTTATGTCCTCCCCAACACTTAAAAAAATATTACTGAAGGAGTCTGAACAAGGTTTCACTTTAACTTCTCTATCTGAAACAAAACAGACATGTAGAACATAGGCAATTGAGTTGTATATTACAATAAAATATAAGTTTTGCTTCACAGACAGCATTTTTGAGAGTAAATTTTATTCAAAAAAACAATTTAACTATATTGTATTGTGTGGACTGTGTTAATTTTTATACACTTTTTAGTATTTCTATGTAATTAAGACAAATGTTGTGGTGGTTCATATATGGGTACGGGGCATGTTCCTTGCAAATAGATTTTGGTCCTCCTTCATCAGCTTTCGACACTTCAGATCCTTTTAGCAAATTAGTTTCAACTGACTCTTCAACTGGCTTTGGCTTTTGGACTGATTCAGATTAAAATCCCTCTGAGCCCTGAACTCACTTAGAGTCCTTCAGCATCAACCAACACTTAAAGTCATTTTCATGCATACATGTTTATAGTAATACATGCAACTTCCACTGACGCTTGAACTACTTTCAGGAGTCCAACTTTAACTGACACTTCAATTCCTTCCCATGCTCACAATGAGCTGACGCATTTGATAAACAAAATCATTTAGTGTGCCTCTCTTCAACCTGCCTTTTCAGCAATGTTATTTACTGACTTCAGCAGTTTAAAAGATACTTTCACTCCTCCTTTAACGTCTTTCATCATCAACACTTACACTTACACACTGCTTACATTTAAAATTCCATTGACAATTGAACTACACTACACTTTACAACTCTGCTGCTTCTTCTTTAGCAGTTACGCCCATGGCATTTCAAAGACTCAACATGTTAAGATATATAAATTTCAAAAGTTTCAACTGCAAATCTGTATTTTTTTTTTTTTTATCAAACTGAACCTTTTTTGTCTACTTCTCCTTTAACTTCTCAAAAAGCCCGAGAAAGACATGCATCAGTCAGATCAACTCACATACCCGTTGTAGATGGATGTTGCTGATCACTGCCCTCTGGTGGAGAGTAGCAAAGCATGTGGGCACACTCTCTGAGAACTTGGCCCCATGTTTTCACTCTGTCTGAATGAAAAACACTCAGCTCCCTCAGCACTCCGAGAACTTTCTGCTTGCACTCGTTCTCCTCCCTCTCTTCACCAGCATTTCGTCCACTCTCTTCATCCTCCTTCTCAGCTTTGAGCCCCCGAATAGTTTCAGTCAACACGTTGTGGAGACAACTGTCCTCTGTCCTCCTGCCATGAAGAGACTCAGCTTCAACAACCTCTTTATTCACATGCAGATTTGCATCCATGCTGTACAGAAAATCTGTCTAATCTGGCCTTTTTTGTGCCCTTTTTGTCAGCCTGTGTTGCAAATAACAAAAGCAATTCACTCCTTTAACAAAATGATGATGAATAATATCAAATATTCACTAAAATACATTGCATCTCCTTCCTTTTATGTTTTAAGCTCCCTTTTCTGCTGTGTCCTTGGAATTGACTGTTAAACTGTGTACAGCTTTCCAAGTTTAGGAGCCAAAGCTGTATTTATATGGCTGCCAGCAGTAAAACATGTTGCCAAGGCGACCCCTGGAGGCGTGGCAGGGAGGGACAAAAGAGGAGAAACAGAGCAAAAGCTTCACAGGAAGACAGAGTGCTGTCCTCCAGACATCTCATCATTCTTTTCTATTCTTCTGTCACTCATTTACTGCTTGTATGTGCAGTAATAAAAAGATGTCAGCACTTTAACTTCACCCACTCCTGAATCATTTAAAACCACATATGGCAGGCACTCAATGAATTTTGGATAATACTTTTTATTTTAAATACTTGCTTTGAAGGCATATTCAATTCAATTTTCTTTATATGGTGCAAATAAACAACTGTTATCTCATTAAACTTTTCATATAGAGCAGGTCTAGACCATACTCTTTGTTTACATTCAACAATTCCCACCACTAGCAAGCACTTAGCGACAGTGGCAATGAAAAACTTCCTAACAGGCAGAAACCTCGAGGAGAACCATCGCTCAGGGTGGGCAGCCAACTGCCTTGACTGGTTGAGTTGACAGAGCTGGGGGTGGAAAAGAGAGAGAGAGCAAAAGGAGAAGACACAGCAGCACAATGCAGGTTCCACACAGAGATGTAAAACACTAGTAATGATAGTAGTTATAATGCAAACATCAATAAAGGTAAAAATAGCAAATAATACAATAATTGGACTAATGATAATTGTAGCAGTGGGCGTGGACCAGGAACATGGACGCAGCAGGAAGCCTGCAACCACAGATCCAGACTCTACAGCTCTGAGAGCCAGAAACACCTGCAGAAAGTGATAGAAGGAGAGACGAGAGCGCACAAAAAAACACGGGAGAGGAAGGAAGTCGAGTTAGTAACATGCAATAATGGTATTAGAATGCATACAGATGAAGAGCCCAGCCCCAACTTTAAACTTTATCAAAGAGGAAAGTCTTAAGCCTACTCTTAAATGTGGAGATGGTGTCTGCCTCCTGAACCCAAACTGGAACCTGGTTACACAGCAGAGGAGCTTGATAGCTGAACGCTCTGGCTCCCACTCTACTTTTGGAGACTCTAGGAACCACAAGTAACCCTGCATTCTGGGAGCTGAAGGCTCTGGTGGGGAATTAAGGTACTATGAGTACTATTATATGAGTACTAATAGTATTATTGTTTTTCTCTATTCTTTTATTATTCTTATATAAGTTGCATTTGTTTATTCCATATTCATATAATTCTACATTTATTTATGTCAACTGCATGTTGTCTGCGTGTAGCACCTTATCATCAAAGCAAATTCCTTGTATGCGTAAAACACTACTTCTGATTCAGATGACCTCTTTAAGATAAAATGGTGCCTGACCATTAGGAGCTTTGTAGGTGAACAGAAAGATGATTTTACAGGGAGTCAGTTGTGAGAAACTAATATAGGATAAATACAGTATGATCTCTTTTCCTGGTTCTTGTCAGAACACATGCTGCAGCATTCTGGGTCAGCTGAAGAGACTTAACGGACTTATTCGAGCAGCCTGATAGTAAGGCATAGCAATAATTCAGCCTAGATGTAACACATGTGTGGACTAGTTTTTCTGCATCAAGAATGTGTCTGATTTTAGCAATATTACATATAGGTGAAAAATGCAGTCCTTGAAGTTTGTTTTATGGGGGAGTTAAAGGATATGTCCTGATCAAAGATAACACCAAGGTTCCTGGTCCAGGTTGATGGAGGCCAGGAAATACTAACTTGAGCAGTGGTTCTCAAAGTTGGGTCCATAAGTAACACAATGACAAAAAGTAAGGTTATTTTGTTCATGGGTTTCATATGCTTTCCTTGTAGTAAAATAGTTTGACAACCACTGATCAATATATCTTTAGATACTGTATGTGTACAAACACTCTGGGTATGTCATTTTGTTTTTTTCAGATCCTTTAAAAGTCAAACCATATCAATACCAAAGTCTAAAAATACTCCATTGCATGTAAACCCCCTGCATTGAAAATATGTCACTTACCTATAGAAGTGTTATCAGCAAAAGCAAACATACTCTTTATTTAGAAACATTCATTTCAGAGCACTTTATTAGTAACAATATATTGTAATATTGGATGCAGTTTGTAAATGTTGTCATTTGACAATTCCAAATTTTATCGACTGGGGTTGGTAAACAGTAAAGTACTGCATCATATTTTAACAAATTCATTAAATGCATGTAAATTTAAATGTCATGGAGTAAAAAGTACAATAATTACCTTGGAAAAGTAGCGAAGTATAAAGTAGTGTAAAATGAAAATACTCAAGTAAAGAAAGAAATTGTGCATAAATTCAGTGTTGCGCAACTGCCCTTAGATCAACAGGAAATGGGCTTAGGAAATAATATCATGCTGTCTGAGTTACATTACATAACGATTTTAATTACCACAGTACCTTTAGTATGAAGCCAGATTGTATACCATAAAAACATGTGGCCCTACAATTATAAACCACTTTTCAGTGTCCCAGTAAGCCATGACAGTGTGTCACTGAGCCAGCATACGCAACACCCTGAAACTGAAGCAGCTAACTGGAATCCAGCAGCTCCAGCACTCTGTCACCATCATGTGGTGAGTTCTGCATACTGAGTTTATATTGCTTACTTTATCTCTTTTTATTCTATTAGCATTAATAAAGTACATCGGTGGAGGAAGAAAAATGCATCATGAAAATAAGGTATTAATGTTTTTACTAATATTTTAATTACAAATATGACATAAATTACGACGTTATAGTAATAATAGTGGGTTGAAGAGTTAAAGACTGCTGCTGTTTGTCTTGATGCTTTACCTAATATAAGAATTGGTGTTTTATTTAAACTTTTTTTTTACAGTTGGAATAACAAAAAACTTGAAGCATAAATTTAAGTTTGTTTGAATTCGTTAAACTGCTGTCAGTAGTAGTGATAGTAGTAGCAGTAGTAGTAGTCTATCACCTTCCATAAAACAATATTTAATATATATGTTTATTTGCCAACAGTGTTAATCTGTCAATCCCAAGTCAGATCTGAAATACATATTCTTATTGGTATACAGGCAGCAAAGGAATCTAACATAATAAAAGCAATCTAACATAATAAATCATGAAACAAAATGTGTACCTCTTTCCTCAGGAGTCACTTTAATAGGTGTGCGAGGCAGCCTGCTGCATTCCTGCCTGTGCGTAATGCGTAGCCTGGGGCCTGTAGGATCAAGCTGGGGCATGCAAGCGTTCCTAGAAAATACAGCTGGAGTGCCTCCACTTTGCAATTCTCCTGTGCTCATCACATGCAAGCACACTTTTTACTCTACAAACAGCCTTACTTCAGACTCACTTCTGCAGGAACAACATGGGAGCCCTGACAACTTGCAACATGGCCCAACACAACGTTAAGTGAGGTATTGCGGTGTATGTATTTCTAGGTGCACAAATGATGGTGAGGACTGTACTTCTGCGGCTGGCCTTGCGCTGCTAATATGGGCGTGGAGCTGCTGTCAGCGCCTGAACACACAGCGGACGGAAACAGACGAGTGTCTAAAAGCACGCGCGCAGGACTCGCGACAGTCGGGGAGACTCTGAGCGGAGTTAATTTATAGAAACAGGACTCAGCGAGAGTGTTTGCGGTGGATGCTTGAGGTTTCCCCACGCGTTTAGCCCGCAGGTAAGCTTTTGCAGATCACCGCACGCACCGCGAGCGTGTTACGTCAGCGCCGTGACATTCATGCGTTGTGTTATCTGTCAAAAGTCGACCGAAGTGGGCTCAAGACTGAACGTAAAGACTAATTTAAGACTAACTTAAATTAAAAGCGCTTTTTTAGTGCGCCAGAGCTGGAAGTGTTTAGCACCTATTTGTATCACTTACCGGTAATTTAGGCACATTAAAACAAGTGGCGCAGTTTTTCACTTTATTGCTGTCTGTTAACTTACACTTCACTATTACTTTTTCCAGTAAGTTTACTCACTCAAATGAGTACACTTCATACGTGCAGCACAAGTCTCACTGGTGTTGCTGCTGAAAACATGTGCCCAAACGGCTCTGTGCAGCTTGTGGAGTGATAACGTTAGCTTTGCAAAACTGGTTTTAGTTCTGAAATTAACGTTACATTCCTTAATACATGTGTGCGTGACGGTATCCTCAGAAGACCACCTAATGCTGAAATTGAATTTACAATATTTTACCAGGGCATACGCTTTGCAGAGCTGGTATCCTCTCACAAACCAGGAAGGAGACACAAATTGGACTTTGTTCAAAGTTAGTTGTGGCAGAGTGACGTGCAGACGTCTATGAGGCAGGTGTGTGTGTGTGTGTTGGTGTGCATGCTGTGACTCATCCCTTGTACTGTGTAAGCACACCTGTGGAGTTGCAGAGGGCACTGCCTCTCCTGTGCTGGCAGCTACACTCTTGCTCTAATAAATTGCTCTCCCATTGTATAACATTGTGTGCATACTTTATAATTGTGTTCCCTCCAGTTGTATCTTTATGGCTGTGCACACACTGCTTCATTATGTTCTCATAACCATTTGGTATGTGCAGAGCTGTTTATCAGGCGAACTTGTCTTTTTGCTCCCCATTGATCTACACACTCTGTGGGCTTCCACACCGGGCCAGTAGCTGTGATCAAAATTCCTATATCCCGCTCTTAATAGTGTTTGCTGAATGTGTGTGCTCTATGGTGTGTACTTTTGTATGTGTGCACATTGTGTGAGTGGGCGTAAAAGTGCCAAAAAGGCAGATATGTGGAGCAGGCCAGGTCTAATGTGCTAGCAAGCTTTGGCGTGTGCCTGTGCTGGCTGTGAGCCAATACAGGTCCCTGCATGTTAACACAGCAGTAGGCAGCTGGGCAGGTCTGATCGATTAGGCCTCTGTTGTGAGGACTTAACACAGTCATGTGGGGAGCTGCGACTTTAATTTGGTCCCTAAATGTGCTCAAAAGGGCAGAGCAATGGAGTAGTTATGGTGTGGTGGTAGTGAAAGCGTATTGTAGTTTTTTTGCAATCTCATATGATAGTTGATATAAGAGAGGGGGAGAGACACATTTTCCATTCTGTGAGCTACTTGCATATCAGGTACTCAAATGTATACTCATGCATATGATACAAGTGTGTGTTTACGTGAAAGCAGAAGTAACACTTCATGTCCCCTGTGTAGGTTTGCAACCTAAAAGAGAAGTGGACATGTCAAGATGATGATGTATCTTCCTGAGTGCCACTGTGTGTGTGTGTGTGTGTGTGTGTGTGTGAGGGAGTGACAGAGAGTGAGAGAGCAGTCCTGCCACACTATTAGTCAGTGCTTGACTTTAAAGAGATGGCGTGAAAGCACCAGGAAACAGATATTTAAAAATATCAGGGGTTATTACCTGTGTATGGTGCAATGCAGTGAGCTGCCATGTAAAGCTTGGATTTTTAATCTCTGCTGCGGGAAGTGCTGTGAAGAAAGGAAAGGTGTTCCAACAAAGAGGTCAGTAGGCCTTTCTGCTGTTTTATTTGGTCCTCACATCAGACTTTACCAAAACCTGACCATAGAGCCATCATGGTGGCATGCTATTTCCTCATAGGTGTTGCTGTTTCCTGCTGCGAGTGTTGCAAATTTTGGTTTGGTTTTGTTGAATGGCATGTTTGCTCACTTCTTGTTGAATGTACAGTTTACGTGTATCTGGATGTTTTCTGAGTAAGCTTAAAAGAATAGACATTTTGGGGAACAGGCTTCTTAGCTTCATTGCTGAGAGTACAAGGGAAGAGCAGTACCACTCTCATATCTGTAAGGTAAATATGAATCTACAGCATGTTAGGTACCTACCAACACCTATTTAAAGCTCAGCAATAAATATAGTATAATTACAGTATATTTCAGTTGTTTCAGTCTGCACAAAAAACAATGTATGTATCAATCTAGCCTATATCTTGGCCTTTGACAGTGACTAAAACCTAAACCACAACTTGTTTTGTCCAACAATGTCATCAAAGTGATATTTTTAAAGTAAAAACTCAACCCTTCAACCCCCCCCCCCCCCCCCCCCCCCCCCCCCCCGAGACCAAATC